>NC_137821.1:55493141-55495641 GCF_963921795.1 Nannobrachium achirus | reverse complement strand
CAATGTCATACTGACATTCATTAAAGGAAGTTTGTCTCGTCTTTACTTTGGTTGTGTTGAAACTTTAAGAAGAGGAAATGATACTGGCGTACACACACACACACACACACACACACACACACACACACACACACACACACACACACACACACACACACAGCTGTGTATTTATGTTATTATTATGATCGGTAGGTAGAAACCTTGAATGTTATCCATTTCATTATCATTTTAGAAACATTTTGAAATATAATAGTGAAAATAGCAGATCTACAAGATCACAACATGTTGAACTTGTAGATCAGCTTTTTTCACTCCTGTTTCTGCCTGACAACAACTAGCAAGCAGAAGTCTTGTTGCAACAGCAGCAAAGGCAGCGATCAAGCCAAGAATTGGTGTGCCAAGCCTCATTGATATAAGTATAACTATTCTCACCTTGCTAGATAAAACCAATCCACTGTCACAAGTAGGACCATGAGTGCACCTTGACCAAGTTGGCACCTCGACAGAGTGCAGTCTAGTTTTGGTCAAAGTTGATTCCATGCCAAAACACCAGCACTCTCCCAGCAGTCGCCTGCCACCCAGCTGGCTGCATGCGCCCATGTGTAGGAGGACACCTCCAACGAGCGCCAGGGACTGATTGACTGGCAGTTCCGGCACGAGAGTCTAATGCAGTGATACTCAAACACCGGCCCACAGGCCGGTGCAATTAATGTCCTCAAAGTCATGCATTCAACAAGCTTTACACTGAGCAGATTGGACCTTCTGTTCCAGTGATAATGGCCAAAACATCTTGAAAGCGGCCATTGAAATCAGAGATTTTCACATTTCTTATTTTTTATTTTACTAGTGGCTCTGCCCAACTAATTATCATACCCGAAACGGCATTGTAGGCCTAATGCAAATCAAATGAAAGAGAGACGGTTTACTGTAGCTCTGTGTGCAACTGCATCATTAGCCATTTGCTAGCTAAACAGTCTGGGAATTAAAGTAGATTGTTTCATTTGATTTTCCTTAGCCATAATCTATTTTCACAAGTTTATTTTTCGGTAAAAAGCCATTTGTGTTGAATGTGGGCCAGGTCATAAATAACATTGTGAAGCAATTGAAAGAGAGATGTGCTCATGTTAATGTTATCCCACTTGATAACAGGGAGACAGATAGACAACAAGCCAGACAAATAGCAGACAAATGTACATTAGTTTGTTTTAGTGTTTGTGTGGAATATGCTAATTGCACAGAATTATTAAAAAGAGAGAAAATGTAGCAAATTACTTTGATTACAAATTTTATCATTGACAGAATATAAATGGAATTCCAAGCCATAAAATAATGGACATTGCACTTGTCTTTTCATATGTTATGTGAAGATAAAGCAAATAAAATAAATGAGTTACCAAGTAATGTCATTTTATCAACTAGCTCGTGGCACCTTGACATTTTTGTAATGTGGCCCACAAGTTCAGAAGTTTGAGTATCCCTGCTCTAATGGAGGACATCGCCGCCAAGCAGCGCCGCGTGAACACAGAGCAGCACCAGCACACGCCAGCGCCACCCACGCCCATGTCTGCACGGCCCATGTGCCCAGAGGAGACTGCCGATGAGTGGCGCCACAGTCTTACTAGTTTAGATGGTGCATCAGGACTTACTGGGAAGGAGAGAAGGTTCAGGAGGTGTTGAGAAGACATTCGGTGTCAGATGTCATCCAGACATGAAGGGATGAACTCTGCTACCTGAGTGACAGAGGGGGGGGGGGGGGGGGGGTCATATTATTAACCCTTTACCACACACATCATACTGAGATTCATTAAAGGAAGTTTGTCTCGTCTTCAGTTGTGTTGAAACAGGCACACACACGCACACACGCACATTCCTCTCACCACACAGGGGTATAGCTTAACGAAATGAACTGCTCACATCCACTGCTCACTTCAGGCTTCAGGGTTAGATTTTTATTTGATTCTTGCTGTCAGGGAAACCTTTTGAAATCGTGAAAATAGTCAGCCAGCCAGTCAGTCAGTCAGTCAGTCAGTCAGTCAGTCAGTCAGTCATCCAGCCACATAAAAAATCCATCATAGACATGTTCTGATCTACTTTCTGTCAATCAATTCTGTGCAGGTGATTATTTTTCTAAGTGTTGGAGTTTGGAAGCGCTGGTTATAAATCACTCAACGGTCCTATGTAGCACCTGGTTCTAAATGTCACATAATGCAGGAGGCAGCAGGACGCTGTGGTGTTGAAAACCAGCGCTTCCAAACTCAATCAACACAAGCTTTCTGTACAGCTGTAATGTTGATGAGTTTAACGTTGTTTAATACAATCAGAGACTTTTCTGTTTGGATGTATGGGCTGTTAATGGTTGGTGTTACCAACTAACTACACAACATCAACACAACTACACAACAACGCAGCAGATCTACAAGCTCACTAGGCGCCTGCAGAGTGACATGTTGTGAGCTTGTAGATCTGCTTCCCTCCCCATAAACATATGAACTAGTGTAAA
>NC_137821.1:55333141-55490641 GCF_963921795.1 Nannobrachium achirus | reverse complement strand
TAGGGGGTTTGTCCCCCCCAATTATTTTCCGCCCGCGCCACAAAGCAGCATGGGCTGGAGGTAACCCCCTGTCATGTCGTCCTGCCCCACCTAGTGCTGAAGGCTAAATCCGGCCCTGCTGTCATGCAATGTTATGAGTTAAATATCTATCATAGTACTGTGTTCTGTCTGTCATTCAATGTTATATGAGTTAAATATCTATCATAGTACTGTGTTCTGTCTGTCATTCAATGTTATATGAGTTAAATATCTATCATAGTACTGTGTTCTGTCTGTCATTCAATGTTATATGAGTTAAATATCTATCATAGTACTGTGTTCTGTCTGTCATTCAATGTTATATGAGTTAAATATCTATCACTAGCTGTGTATACATGACAGCCTCATTCCAATCTGATCTAAATAAACCCGATTGAAGGATTGGATCAAGTGTATACATGGGGTGAGATCAATCCGATCTGGTGTTTACATGTGCCCACTTTTAAATCGTGTTGTGACGCAAATGATTAAATAGATCGCATTTCCCTGTATCCATTAATAATAATAGTAATAATAATGGAGCCTAAGCAAATACACAGCCCCACCAAAGTGAAAAAATAAGCTGCAATGCTCTTTTAATTAGATTATTGGGGATGTGCGTTGTTCTGTATGTATTAGGCCTATATTATCATTATAATCATCATCATCATCATCACGTCACAATCCATATTTGCTCCCGACGGGCGACGGCCCATAGAACATATGGCTTCATTGACAAGTGCATTCACGATAATAAACAAAAAGTCTATAATACTTTTAAAATTGACTCTCTTAGCTATATCCACTTACCCCAGGCCCCTTTAAATATTATTTATCTGATGAAGAATATAGGATGTTTTGCTGGTGGTTTCTTAGGCTATTTATGATCGCAAGACGACAATTAGTTAGTGGCCAGATCAATCTGACCTGGGCAAAGACGCACAGGAGGATAGATGAACGAGGACGTAGCGTCCAGTCGCGCTAGAATATCTTTCTCTTTCTCTCACCGAACTACTGGAGTTCTGTTTCGTGTGTGCTGTGTTTAGGCTGACCTAGGATCAGGTCTGTTAGCCGTGAGGCCGCGAGATGAATGAATGGCTGTGTAAGTGAGATGATAATGCTGGTCTAGGATCAGTTTAACGTGATGCGTAGCCTGCTGCCAGGATTTGAGACGCGTTGTGAGCTTGTAGATCGGCTATTTTTTGATGAGAAGGCACCCGCGACCGCGTACAAGTTAAACATGTCAAACAAACCGAAAATGACTTACCTCTGTAGTTAGAAAGTAGCCTATAAGTATTCCTTTATCCCTGACTTTTGTTTCGATCTTAATA
Organism: Nannobrachium achirus; assembly: GCF_963921795.1. Taxonomy (NCBI): domain Eukaryota; kingdom Metazoa; phylum Chordata; class Actinopteri; order Myctophiformes; family Myctophidae; genus Nannobrachium; species Nannobrachium achirus. The sequence goes on along the minus strand of NC_137821.1, from coordinate 55,489,292 downwards.
TTATAGATTCCTTGGCAGCCTTCTTCTGCCTGTCAATCAGTTAACAGCACGCTGCACGGCTGCAGTGAGTTACATAAAAGAGGGTTTTAATAATGATTAAATGGTCGGGTCTCTCGGAACCTTGGAAATAAAAGGATCTCGGGACAACATGTCACGGGTTTCGGTCTGTAAAAAAAGAATGAACGTCGGAACGGGACGGAATCGGACGAGACCGTTACGGGGCCACTCAGGTTTGGTTTTGTAATTTGATTATTGTTTCATAACAGGTCGGAATCGGTCAAAATTTGACGGTCCATTTAGTTTTCGGGACCATTTTTTGGACCTGTGAAGATCTCTAGCCTACGGTTCTTCTCAATTGAGACAGGAGTCTTAGTTGGGACTCGCGTGAGCGCACGCAAACACGCACACTAACGTAGGCAGGCTACACAGATAGTCTGCACATTTATAGATTGATTAAAAAATGCGTTTATAAACTAAATAGATGTGGTGAAACATCACAAAAAGTGCCACAATAAATGGCCAGGAAGCCTGCGCTGAAAGAACATGTCACATTCTAATCGGGTTAGGTGTTTACATGGAAGGATTTTCCTTTTGATCGGGTCGTAAAAAAGTCTAGACCACCCCTCTGCATCCGATCAGAATTTAAATCGTGTTGGTTTTGATCGGGTTTATTTAGGTGTATACATGCAGAATTAGATCGGGTTTATCTAAAATCTTGTTTTTAATACGATTAGATGCGTGCATGTAAACGGGGCTACTGTACTGTGTTCTGTCTGTCATTCAATGTTATATTCAATGTTACAGTATATGAGGTACAAAATCTCTGCTCTGCAAATAGTAACAGTATCAATCACATCTGACACTGTCTACTACTCTCTGAGCAAAACCAACAAGATTTGAAAAGAACATATAAGTGCCTACATTCTCAAATGAAAGATAGAATATGTATTTGGGTTTAATTCCTTTTAGTCTTAGAAGTCCGGGAAAAAAACGGTGATTTTTGGCTGAACGTGGTTTCGTCGGTAAAAGTTTTTTTCTCAACTGATTCTTGTAGCTTGGGGTCACCTCTTAAGGATTCAAGAGGATGACCAGTGATATCCATTGAGCATTTTTTATTATTAACCCCTTAATGCCTGAAACATGGGCTCCCATTGACTTTCTATACAGGAGGAAAATACCCAGAAAAAGATTATTCTTCTGGGTATTTAAGGAGGATCTGAGGGGTCTAACTAGGGGTTTGTCATGATGCCGAATCCATTGCAGGCATTTGTTTTGCACAAAAAACATTCCGTGGGCTAGAAATAGCCTCAGAAAACAATACACGTATGGGTGAGTATTCATGTTAGTCGGAGGCCTTTTTTTTTCTCGTGCTAATCAGTCTAAAAGTGCAACATTTTGCACAGATGTAGCTCAGGGCTTGCTCTAATGATTTAGCTAGGGCGCCCGAGTCTGCGACATTCGGGGTCTCCACATCGGCCAAATCAAGTTGGGCTCCCATCGACTTTAGTGATGAAAAGTGATGAGTCATCACTTTTCAGAGTTTTGTGGGTGTTGTGGTGACCCCGAAGGTCGCCGACCTAGCTAAATCATTAGAGCATGCCCTGAGCTACATCTGTGCAAAATTTTGCACTTTTAGACTATTAGCACGAGAAAAAAAACCCTAAGGCCTCCGACTAACATGAATACTCACCCATACGTGTTCTGAGGCTATTTCTAGCCCAGGGAATGTTTTTTGTGCAAAACAAATGCCTGCAATGGATTCAGCATCATGACAAACCCCTAGTTAGACCCCTCAGATCTAAAAATAAATACCCCGAAAAATAATCTTTTTCTGGGTATTTTCCTCCTGTATAGAAAGTCAATGGGAGCCCATGTTTCAGGCATTAAGGGGTTAATAATAAAAAATGCTCAATGGATATCACTGGTCATCCTCTTGAATCCTTAAGAGGTGACCCCAAGCTACAAGAATCAGTTGAGAAAAAAACTTTAACAGGCAAATCCACGTTCACCCCCATTTTTCCCGGACTTATTAGTCTTAGACGTTTTAATAACACACATTTAGTCTTAGTCTTCTGAAATTGTTTTGGTCTAGTCTAGTCTAGTCTTAGTTGACTAAATATCAAAATCTTAGCCGACTTAGTCTTTAGTCTTAGTCTTGGTCAACAAAATTACAAAATAACACTGCACTTTACCCCACAGCCACATTTTGGGAAAAAGGACATCTCTTATCAATTCAGGGTAATCTTCAGCTAGCATCTATCACATGGATTTATATGTTGGTAGTTCATCAACATGTATGATACAAAATGTTCTCCCTGAATCAATTTCCTTTGACACAAGCTGATTATGTTGACAGCAAGAACATTTACTTTTACATAAAAAATAAATAAAAAAAAAGGTTTTCCACAGCACTAATGTGGAACTCCCTACCGAAGGCCTTAAAGGAATGTAAATCCCTTTCCTTAAAAACGGCACTGAAAAGCCACCTTTCTATTGTAAATACAATTTATTTAGCAACTGTTTTTCTGATGATATCTTCTACATAGTACTGTCTGTCTGGAATGCAATGTTATATGAGTTAAATATCTATCATAGTACATCTCCATGCTTAACTTTGAAAGACACCTCTAGTGTTTGTTTCGGGCAGTCGAGGAACATGAAACCCTGTCAACGAAGAGACTGTACATGGACTAGATTGGGAGTTCTGCATCCCAGCTTTAGTGTTCTAAATGGACTTGCAAATTTCCCAAAGCGTCGGAGCTCTAGTTTGCTCTAACGCAGCGTTAGGGATAAACGGTACACCTGAACCAGCGGTGAGATGCCGTGGGAGCGCACAGGAACGACGTTCCCATTCTTTTCAAGCTGCATGCGCGCGTGCCACATATGCACACGCGTGCACACACGCCGTCAAGATGTGTGATGGCGTAGTCAATGTTTCAATTCCCCTACCTGGCTGCTTTGCATAAGAATACTCTGCCAAAGCAGGCCTCGCTGATGTCCTCATTTACACTGTATAAACTTTGTAGCCTGATTTCAGACTCAGCTCACGCTTTAGTCTAAAACTGTGCCCTATTTTGAGCGATTTACTTTTTTGCGAGCGTGCACGCGTGGAGTGATCGCGACGCACGGTGATCGCAACGCACGGTGAACGCGAGGCTCGGTGAAATCAGCGTGTGCGCGCACGCGTGTGTGTGTGTGTGTGCCTGCCTCAGCCCGCCTGTGTGTGTGAACTTTGTTTGAATCGTTTCAACTGCTGCACGGATTGGATATTTGTTAAACCCCCACCCCCTGCGCTCATTGGATCAGCCGCAGTTTTTGGCTGCTAAACGGCCGATTCATGTACTCAGCTCCAGACCAGAAAAACAGTCCACTCTGAGAGTGGGCGGGGGCTATGGTCTAGAACCAGGCAATAAACTTTGCAAAACGATCCTCGGGCAACGCAGGCCTCACCTACGTCCTCATTTACACTGTATAAACGGTCAGCAGGACGTTCGTCCATCATTCTTTACAGTCTACTGCCTGCCTGGTATCTACTGTCTTGCCCGTGGGACATACACCGAAGAAGAAGACCAAGAAGCCACTAAGCGTCCAGTACATCCACAGCACTGGGGTCCAAAGGAAACTCTGTTTTACGTCTACCGCCACCTGCCTGCCTGCCGTGCCTGTGGATTCCAGCTGTTGGGAAAGAAAGCAGCTGCTGCTGTTGTAGAAGAGCCTAAAACAGCATCACAGTCAGTTATTTAGGCCTATTATCAGATGGGCTACTATTTTTAGGCATAATCTTCATTAATGCGAGTTTATGTTTAAGTCCATATCTATCCACAAGTTTCCGCGGGAGTTTACTGGAGACTATCCGGACCAAACTTCCGGGTTTAACAGCAGACATACAAGCTCACGTCGCGTCGCAGATGCAACCCGTTGAGAGCTTGTAAATCGGCGCCGGAAGATCGATGCAAACGTTTGCGCAATGCACTATGGGGCGTAGGAAACTCGTGGATATGAGTCCTACAAAGATGCATATTATATTCTGATTCTACTTCTATTATATTTATTATTATTTATAAATATCAGCTCCTCATGGCTATCATTTAAACTAGTGTTGCGTGTCTGTGAATTCTAAAACAATTAAGTGAAATAAACATTGAATGAATTGTTTGTTTTTGCTTTTCATTTAACCTAGTCCTATTGTGTTCATGTTCTAAGTAGACTATTTGGCTCAAAACCTGTTCCCCCCATATTAACATAAGCCATGGAATGTGGTGGAATGTGTAGGCTACATGATAGCTCCCAAGAGGAACTTTTGTCAGACCATTGGGGTAGCTACAACATTGCACCATACGGAAAGGACAAACAACAAATGCTGACTTATCTTAAGAAGACAATATGAATACACATAAATTCACATGTTCACAAGGCGGCAGAACAGATCCAAGCAACTGCAAAAACCCAGCCAATTGAGAAAGCCAAATAGCCAATGACAAACGTCATGTATCATCCCTGAGGGCTACTACTGCTGTTTTCACCGCTGCATACCACATGGCACAAAACAACAGGCCTTTCACAGATCATTACCAAGGTCTGAGGTTACTGAAAAAGAATGGGTTTGATATTGGCCTTAACCTGCACTCAAGATTCAGTGCAGCAAATATGACAGACCGCGTTGGTTCAGAAATGTGCAAAATCATCTCCAAGCATTATCAAGCAATAGAAGGTAAAATATCTATTATGATAGATGAATCAACTACCAGGGGGGATACAACTACAATCAATTGTGAATTATAAAAGGACGAAGAACCATACACTTTGTTTCTAGATTTGATTGAGCTCCCCAACCAAAAAGCTGATACAACTACAAAGCATCTGTTGCAATGCTTCTCTGGACATGGCTTTAATCATACATATTTGAAGAACCACTTTGTTGCATTTGCAAGCGATGGTGCCTGTGTCATGTTGGGCCGGAGATCTGGAGTAGCTAAACAGTTGTCTGATCTTTATCCTACTATATTGACCTGGCATTGTTTAAACCACCGTCTGGAGCTGGCTGTGGATGACACTGCAAAAGTGTGTCAAGGTAATTTATGGATAAATTGTATTCTGTTTACAGTAAATCACCTCAAAACCAAATCGAACTGAGAGAGTGTGCTGCCAATCTTGACACCCAAGTGGGAAAAATTGACCGGGTCTTGAGCACAAGATGGGTAGAAATTTCTTTTCGCACAGTGTCTGCTGTGTGGAATAATTTGGAGTCACTATGTGCTCTGCTCACTTCAGTAAAGCAAAAAAAGATGCAACCAAATCAGACTTGGATAAGGGCACTTATGCAGGTGTGTTAAGGCAACTAACTTCAAAGCAGTTGTTGTTAGACATAGCACTCATGCATGACACACTATCACTGTTAAAAAACACTATCAGAATCTTTACAGAATCACAAAACTACTAGCCCTTGCAGACAGATTTATCAAGGAGACTGTGGACCTCCTTGAGGAAATGCTAGAAGATCCAGCTGCCAAAGTGCGCAATGGCAATATTGCAATATCAGCAGGCAGATTTAAAACAGTTGAGCTGAGTGACCACCCAAAGATTGTGTCCATGAACCACAAACAATTCATCAGAGGTCTTTGTGATAATCTAAGCAATCGTATGTTGGCTCTGCATTACAGGATCAGTGTGCAACACAGTATGCTGACTTGGTTAGACTACTCCAAGTTCTGGAACCTAGCAGCTGGCCCCCAGCAGAGTATAGGCTCCTCAGATTTGGAGAGGAGGAAATAATTGAAGTGTGCGAAAGATTCAGGCTACCAGCATTTAGTTAAATTATTGCATTCAGGGCCTTCAAACATAGCAACGGAGAAACTATACCTGGTGGCCTAATGTCTTTGTTAAATTGTGCAAAAATCATTCCATGCAGCACTGCAGAGTGCGAAAGGGGGATTCAGCCAGATTAATTTAATCATTACTCCAATCCGTACAAAGTTAATGGTTGAACGGGTATCAGCTTTGATGTTCATCAAGTTACATCTCCGTTGTTGTGTCGAGGCCACAACGGAGAGGCGGCAGAGGCCTGAGAGGCCAAGGGAGAAACGGCCCTGGAGAAAATACCGGAGGGGTAAGAGGAAGACGTCCTCACAACCCCCACCCTCCCCACTACTGGAGAATCACTGAATGTGATCAATCTGTCTAATAAATCCATAAGCACTCCAAGTAAGTTAGCCCTTAGTAAAGGGATTTCCTTTGTACCTACCACACAATGCAATGACTTTAACACCATTATTGATTTCCACAAGTTTTTCCGCACTCTCAGATTAAGGGAATCTTTCAGCTCTAAGCCCAGCCCCAATGAGCTACAGAATAAAAGAACTGTAAATGAGACTGGAACTACTGCACAAGTTGCACAACATCCCTTTCGTGCAAAGTCTACTTTTTGTCCACCTAGAAATATAGGAACCCTTCTCTTGATACCTACTGTAGATTGGTGGAAAAAGCTGTATCCCAAATCTTGAATAAAAAACGTGAATACAAAACAATGAATAACCTCCCTAAAGAACAGAGAAATGCTTTGTCTGACTTGAAGAATGATGTTAATGTGATTGTGAAGCCCGCAGATAAAGGCGGTGCTATAGTGCAGTGGTTCTCAACCTTTTTCAGGCCGTGACCCCCATAATAATCATATTTTAACTGGGGACCCCCCCACCCTGACGAGCACTAAGAGTTGAGGCATTTCATTTTGTATAACACGGTTCTATTGTGAAAATAGCAGATCTACATGCTCACAACGCGAGGCATTGTGAGCATGTAGATCAGCTATTTTCATAATTTCTGCCTCTAATTGACAATTTGAACAATGTTTAATTTGTCTTTTTATTTATTATTTTTCTCCTTAAATTCTCACTTTAGAAACATGCAGATACCCTTATTAACTTGAGGACTGTTGAGCGAGAAAACAATGTTTCACATTAAGTTAATCATCTGGGGACCCCCCAAAATAATTTGGGGACCCCCCTGGGGGTCCCAACCCACAGGTTGAGAACCATTGCTATTCAGAACCGGGTGGATTATGTAAATGAAATTACAAGACAACTAGCTGAAATACACAAAAAACTACAATACTTTTTGGATAATCACGAAATTGATAAAAATGATTTTGAGTTCATGAAAGTCGAACATCCTGTTATAGCAGTAATTTACACCTTGCCTAAGATCCACAAACGCTTAGAATCACCTCCAGGTAGACCTAGGTAGACCGTCTATAAGGTCTCTAACAGACAAAATCTCTACCTATGTAGATTCTTTTTTAAAACCACATGTCACTTCTCTCCCAGCATATGTGAGAGATTCTATGGACATGATCAATACCTTAAAAGAACTGGGAGATATTGAAGGAGAAGTTATTATGGCCACCCTTGATGTGGAAAGCTTATACACTTGTATACCACACACAGGTGGTTTGGAAGCACTCACCTTTTTCTTGAACCAACGTGATACCCAGATCTCTCCAAGCACTAATTGTATTAAAGAGTTGGCCGAACTGGTTCTCACAAGAAATTACTTATGTTTGAGAATGATTATTATCTCCAAATACGCGGCACAGCTATGGGCAGCCGCATGGCCCCAAATTACGCAGGTCTCTTTATGGGCCTATTTGAGAAAGATTGTGTATTTGGCGCACAAAATCCCTATCTTACCCATATCAAATTGTGGCGTCGTTATGTTGATGACATTTCTGATTTGGGGGAGTGATGAACACAAATTAAAAATGTTTTTCGACTATGCAAACACTCAAGTTCACTATCAATTCCGATCAAATTGAAATTAATTTTTTGGACATACGCATTATGCGGGATGGCAAAAGTTTTAAAACAGATGTGTACAGAAAACCTACAGACAGGAATTCCCTGCTATGAGCCGACAGTTTCCATCCTCTACCTCTGAAGCGCAGTCTGCCGGTAAGCCAGCATAGCCGCATTAGGAGACTGTGCAGTGACACAGCGGACTACCAAAAGCAGGCTGACGTTTTAGATATGCGCTTCAGAAGCAGAGGTTATCCAGAGGAGTGGTTAAAAATCACACCCGTGTGAACTGAGCGGTGGTTTACCCACCAACCCCCCCCCCCCCCTTTCCCCCCTGTGTGTGTGTGTGTGTGTGTGTGTGTGTGTGTGTGTGTGTGTGTGTGTGTGTGTGTGTGTGTGTGTGTGTGTGTGTGCCTGGCCTGGCCTGACCTGAAAACAGCGCCCCTCCCTTAACATGTGTGGTCATAAAAGGTACTACACCACAGGCTTGAGGCTACATACAGACCCACCCACCCACCCACAAACATACCTACACACACGGCCACACTATGGAGACGGTGTGACCACCGCTCAAAAAAGGCACAAGACAGATTCAGTGGCTGTACACAGGAGGAAGCCTTACAGTCGAAGCAAGACCCCTCCTCTAATAACGGTCCTTTATGCATTTTACAGTACTCAGCCCTCGGACAAGATTTTGAACGTAATATTAAAAAACAGCTGGCACATCCTCAGCAGTGACCCTAAATTGGCTAATACCTTCACAGACATGCCCAGAGTGGTCCACAAACGCCCGCCCAATATCAGACAAACTGTAATGAAATCCGATCTCACCCGTATAGTGTCTGAATCCAATTGAAGGGAATTATAGGTGCGCACATTGCGCACAATGTAATTTCACGACCAAAAGCTATACCTTTACGCATCCCCTCACGGGCAGGCACTTTGATATAAAAGGGATTATAACATGCACAACCAAAAATGTCATTTATCTCTTAAAATGCCCGTGTGGTCTTGGCTACGTTGGCAAGACCAACAGAGCGCGCAAAACGCGCATTTGCGAGCACAGGAGCAGCATCCGTAACCAAGATCCCAAGAGCCCCGTTGCTATGCACTTCTTGGCCGCTGGGCACAGTGTTTCCACCCTTAGATACCAGGGCATTGAACAGGTCAAATGCCCTAGAAGAGGTGGTGATATAAACAGACTATTATTGCAGCGGGAATCTTTTTGGATTTTTACCATAAATACCATGTCTCCCAAGGATATGAATGAAGATTTTTATATCAGCCATTTTCTATAATTGTCACTCTGTATCTCCATCCCTGGTGTATGTATTTATTTATACATTCCCTTGCATTTTTGTATTGTTTCTCTTGTTGCCAAAAAAGAAGAAAAAATAAATATGATTTTCTAGATTTTTAATTATTCCTTTTGTAATAATCATGTCTTATCTGTTTGTTTGTTTCACTGTTGTGTATTGAAATATGATGATGAACACTGTTTCACTGTTATTATATATATTTTACTTGGTTACCTTGCTGTGTTGTTCCACCCCCTGCTGAAGTGACTTATGGGTGTCTCCATAAAAAAAATCCATCACGTGTGTTGAATACAGTATTTCTAGCACCGAGTGGTATGCCGCGTGCACGTGAAGTGCACGTGACGTCATGAATTTAGAGTTCCTATATAGAGCATCGCAGTGGGCGTGGTTTACTGGTCCCACTAAAAAATATCCTGTTGATTTTCCTCATAGACTTTCAGGAAAATATTTATAACAATTATGTTAAGCCTAGAACCAAGCCATCCAGGATGGCAGTGAATCATGAACATGCAACCTTTGTTTCTAACATTTTGAAAATCGCTAAACAAAGGGAAGTTATTAAATGTAGTATATAAAATAATGTAATATTAAAATATGTTATAAATATTTATGTAAAAGTCTATGGGGAAAATGAATGGGAGATTTTTTAGTGGGACCAGTAAACCACTTCTACTCTATACTTCCATATCACACCATTGACCTGAACCTACATTCACACCAAAGAAACATGCACGCAGTCTAAGCGCATACGAACACAACACATTATGTGCGCCTCCAGTACGCAACAGCCGTGATTGACAATCACTCTGTCGGATCACGTCCCTGTCATTCCCCACAGCCACACCTACACGCAGAGCAGCACTGCTTTCATTGGCTTCAAGAGCTCACACACGCACAAGATTTTAATAAAGTCGGTTGAGATGAACGTCAATCAAATTAGATCTGTCCTTGTCAGTGTGCGTTCAGCGCGAATTTTGACGTATCGTGCTAGACGGACTGCACGCAAGCCTCCATTGGAAATTAATAGGATGCGTGTGCTCTCCCACACAACACACGAACGGTCTGAATGAGGCTTGACACACAGTCACTCTGGTTCACGCAACAGCCAAGGGTGAAACTTGGATTATAAACACTCCGTTTTCCACCAGCTGACTGACTAAAGCCACATCTTTCAAAAAAGACAACCACTGTTTATTCATGGCCTTAGTATGGCCTTGATTTTGATATTAAATACAATGCTAAAAAGAGTAAAATCATGATTATCCGAAGTAGGTAGGACAGACAATCTAACTTCCCTGACTTCAATCTAGCTGGCTCTACCCTAAATGTATGTAGCGAGATTACTTATTTGGGTCATATTATTTCCAATGACCTTTCAGATGACAAGGACATCATCTATAGACAGCAGCAGAAGCTGTATGCCCAAGCCAACATGCTGTGTCGCAGATTTAGCATGTGCTCAGAACCTGTGAAGATATCTCTTTTTAGATCCTTTTGTACACCACTGTATACCGCCCAGCTTTGGTGTCACTACAGACAAGGCAGCATCAGACGTCTCACAGTGGCCTATAATGACTGTATGAGGCTGCTGTTAAGATCGAGCTCCGAGAAGCTCCAGTGCGAGCCAGATGTTTGTCGTGTCGGGGTTCCCACCTGCTCTGCTGTACTACGCAACCTTATGTACAGGTTTATGTGTAGGGCATCTGAGTCAGTTAATTACATCATTGCTGTTATAACGGACCCTACACGCAGTTCTGTCAGGTTCTCATCTAGACTGTGGAACAATTGGCGCAAAAACGGTAGCCTTACCTGTTCATGGAGAAAACAAGGGAAACAAAGCAGCAGTAAAGTTTGATAAAAAATCCACCGAACACCGAACTCAAACGCTCCGTGCACTCACACCAGAAAGAGAGAGAGAGAGAGAGAGAGAGAGAGAGAGAGAGAGAGAGGCTAACCCAAAGCCTTAAACATGGTCAAGCCGCTCCCCTGAAACACCCAAAACGTGTTTGTCCAGTTTGGCCTGTCTTGTCCTACAACAGAGTTCAATCCCTGACACTCTTGTAGATCAGCTATTTTTGGTGTGCGGCCTATGACGTGGATTTCTAGACGGAGGACACATTCTTTCAACATAAAATGTTGCATTCAACAAAATCTACAAAATCTCAACGCCTCGCGCTGCGACGCGTTGAGAGCTTGTAGAGCTGCTATTGTTGGCAAATAGGTTTGGTGTAGAGTGAAAAGGTCAAATTTATTAAGTGTCCAAGATTTTGCAACACAATTTGATACAGTATATGTAGTGGGGGTCCCTGCATTATCTCCCTCTCAGTTAAGGGGTCCTTGGCCTCAAAACGTTGAAGACCCCTGCTGTAGGACCTGGAAAGGGGGGCTTTTGCACTTCTTTCTCCATAGTAAAAGCATGCATTCATGGTGAGGGCACCTTTTTACAGCAGGGTAAAAGGGCAGGGGCTCAAGCCCCCTTTGATGTCAATATGTGCACGTGTCAGCAGCCAGCGCTCCCTTCAATATGCTCCAGACCCGTGGCCAGCCTAATCAGCGCTCTCTGCCAGCTCTCTCGAATGTGCCTCTCTCCACTCGTGCGCACACGATTCTTGCGGGTTTTGGGGTGTTTTTGGTCAGTTTTGGGTCGGTTTGGGTGGCTCATTAACTGTCGGCGGCGCCCCCCTTGAGAACCGCTCTAGGCGGTTGTCTATACCTCCTATACCTAGCCACTGCACTGATATCCTCCACTGTAGATTTGGCACAAAAAAAGGGTCAAATGTGTTCTCCTGCTATGCTGCTAAAATGTGGAAGCTCCTACCGTAGGCCTTAAAGGAATGTAAATACCTTTCCTTTAAAACGGCACTGAAAAGCCACCTTTCTATTGTAAATACCATTTATTTTGCATTGTGTTTTTTTTTCTGATGATATCTTCTGCATAGTACTGTGTTCTGTCTGTCTGTCATTCAATGTTATATTAGTTAAATATATATCATAGTACTGTGTTCTGTCTGTCTGTCATTCAATGTTATATGAGTTAAATATCTATCATAGTACTGTGTTCTCTCTGTCTGTCATTCAATGTTATATGAGTCCCCTGATCTCTTGTTAGTCACTGGGAGAGCCCCAAACTGAGCTCAGTGCATGAGGAGAAAAAACAAGAGCCACATATAAGAGCCACCAAAAAAGCTCAAACATAAACTTTTCTCTTTTTTTCCTATTGTGATTTGCAGAATAAGGGTCCTGCAATAGGGCTGTTCAATTAACCAAAAATATAAATCAAAACATAATTTGTCTGATTAACCATTTAAGCCCTGTAAGAAACTTAAATAAGCCCATCTACAGGCTCACAACACTTACTTGACAGAAGTGGCTCTAAGAGCAGACTTGCTGTGGAATTGTCTGATTTCTCCAGCCTGGCTTGTTTTTTGCTTTAACAGCATGTGTAAGTGGTCTCTTAATAACTCTTCTGGTCACTTTATGGCATGGTGGGGGCCAGGTGGTGGTGGAGTCCATCCCTCTCATAATGACTTCTAAAGGATTCTCCTTAGTGAGGAGTGCTGGCTGTGGAGCTTCATGTGGAGCTGATGGACATCCCTGGAAGGGTGGAGCAGTTTCCCCTTGCTCTTTTTTTAAATATATTTGTATTGATATATATATTTTTTTTACATACAATAAACATACAATACAATACATATACTCACATGCATTCACTCACATTCACACACACATATACCACCTGCACATGCGTTATTGAAAATAATACAAATAATGAAAAAATACATAAATAAATATTTTTTTTCTTCCATTTTTCCCCCTTTCTTATCCATATGTTGTCATTATATTTCGGTAGCTGTCTCCATGGCACCCACATACATCCCCCAAAGCTGTTCAAAATCACTCCGTCTACCTCTAACTACATAATGTCAACCTCTCCAGCCCGATGGAATTCATGAGTTCTCGATGCCACATCCTCAATGTTGGGGCTTCCACACTTTTGCTTTGCTGAATGTATAAAGTTCCTTGGGTGAATTCCAAGTATACAGAGCTTGGCACTTAGTGGGATGGTAATTTTAAAAATTCCGGACAGACACTTTATGACTTCTTCCAAAATAATTGCATCTTAGGACACTTTCCCCTTGCTCTTCATTGTGGCGAGTACTGCCTCTGGCTCCATGGGGTGGAGGCTGTGGTACCCATGATCATGAAGGGCACAGCTTGAGAAGCAGTACTCACCACAACCTTCACATGCATTTTTCCGTGGTTCGGCGAACACTGCCTACTCTGACAGGTAACTAGAAAGATGCAACTGGAAATTGCAAGTGTGGTTGCTGTGACTACTTCTGCAGCAAGCTACCTATCAATATGAAGCCAGACCAATCCTTGAGCTAGCACCACTCCGCCATTGACTTCCAATTGCACTTTTCCCCCATTGACTTCCAATTGCACTTTCCCCCATTGAATTCCAATCGCACTTTCCCCCATTGAATTCCAATTGCACTTTTCCCCCATTGACTTCCAATTGCACTTTTCCCCCATTGAATTCCAATCCCACTTTTCCCCCATTGACTTCCAATTGCACTTTTCCCCCATTGACTTCCAATTGCATTTCTCTCCCACTGATTTCCAATTGCACTTTTCCCCCATTGAATTCCAATTGCACTTTTTCCCCCATTGACTTCCAATTGCACTTTTCCCCCATTGAATTCCAATTGCACTTTTCCCGCATTGACTTCCAATTGCACTTTCCCCCCATTGAATTACAACTCTAATAAATCTGGTTTCCATCAATTTCCAAAGGCAGCAGAAAAGTTTAACCAGTGAAAAGTTTATCCAGAACAAATAAAGTTTTCCCAGAACTACAGTGTGTTGCCCTTTGGGCAACCACACTAATAAGGACCTGCCTGTTGCCATAGGCGGACCATGAGAAAACGGGACCCTGGACCAGCGACAGGCAGTGTGCGCAACACATACGTGCATAGGCCTGCAAAATTCACCTGCATTTCTACAGGATTTACTGCAAGGGATTCCCACGAGGGAAGAAAAGGAAAGCCCAGCAATAACTACATATACATGCACCTGTATTTCCACTACACAGGATTTACAGCTATTAAAGCCAACAGCACACATTTAACCAAATACACCACACTCAACCAACCAGTAGGCCTAAAACCACAAATACCTTCAAGCCACTTCTATTAGGAGATCTGACTAGAAGACAGACTGACCCGCACACTGCCGCTTGTCCGTTTCAGAAAATGTATTAATGTAGCAACGTTTCGGTCACCAGACCTTTCTCAAGCTGATTTACAAGTGGCTGACACATTCACTTTAAACATTTCCACTGGTGCCAACAACCAATCAGAAACAGTGATCAATCATTTAGAGCAGCTGTGTTAACAGTCATGTGTGCGGGTCAGTCTGTCTTCTAGTCAGATCTCCTAATGTTTTGTAACCTACGCACCTGCTAAGAGAGGAACTGGGTGTGCGTAAGCCTTCCCTTCAAGCCACTTCTATTAAAATAATAACTAAAACAATTACATCAAGTTATGGTGTCACACAGAAAAGCCTAATAATCATGAAAATAGTCTTACCTTATGAATTTGTTTCTGGTTTTGCTCCGTGCAAAGTCATCCACAATGTCATCAAAGTCCAATTGATTGGTCATCTCACTCTTTATGGCCATCAGTGAAAGTGATGCGGGACAAGAGGGAGAAGGAGCGCTCCCCTTCGCAGTTTGTGACGGGTTAGAGTCAGGAACAGTCGCAGCACCACATACAAATTTGGAAACGTTGATTGAGGGGCTACCATCTAGGATAATTTGAAGCATTGCATTAGGGCCGCTGTCACTGTCACCACTTCACAAAAGATCGGAACAGAATTTGTTCACTGCCTAATTCCTCATTTAGGTCAGACGGATATGCAGATGCAAGAGTGTCAGCGTTCTCCATGTCAGTTTTCTCGTCTTCCGCACAGAAAAGCGCACTGTATAAACTGAATAGGTGCTCGTAGGGCTGAAGGCGGTGTCTCAGGCTCTGGACAAGTGTGTTGATAGCAACATTGAAGGTCTCTATCTAAAACTTGCATCTTCCATCAAGATCGACATCCTGCTCCCTCCCCACTCTCGTCAGCCAAGGTTGTAAGTCTCTTTTTTTCTCATGTCTGTAAATGTGGCTGACGCCAGGTGCACCCAGAGCCATCGTCTCAAAACAGTCAAAAAGATCCCTCTGTGCAGCCACAAAATTACGTTTTACGTTAAGCATCAAGGGTGATATCACTTCGCTGCAAATTCTCCAGTAAGGGCGAGTGCTAGTTGCATTAATTCGAGAGAGTACCCAAAATGCAGCAATGAAGCCCATCTCCAGCGTTTCCATACTAGAGCGCACAAGCTTCCTTGCGCGTCCCCCTGGTTTCTTCTTCAATCTCAGACAAAATCCTGAGCCCCTCTTGAATCTTTTGATAATTTTTCCACAGTGTTTTTGCTGATTCAGCGCGGCAGCTCCAGCAAAATATTTGCCAACAAAATTGCCACAGTTTTCAATGCTGTTGACTCCTACCAGATTCAACGAATGGGAAGCACATGGGACATATAGCCAATTAAAGGATTGATTATTTTTAGGTGCGCCTGCAATCCATTGTATTTACCAGACATATTACTGGCATTGCTAACAACCGTTCCAGGATGCCATATCCAGCCCAAGAAACGATAGAAACCTGGGGAAAAAACTGACAAAACCTGTGGGCGTGCGCATGAGGACTCCATGTCCCATATTTGCCATACCCTAGCTTTTGCTGAACTGACGCCACTGGTCCATAGTCTCAAGTTTCAGTCTACTGTCATCCCAAACGGGCTGATAGCAAACCTATATGGTCCAGTTGGTAAGCATACATAACCATTCATGTTCTCAGTATATTTAAATATTTGCAGCAAATTCTCATATTTACAGTTGGCTATAGGCCAATATGGATATAGCCTGGCCAGCCAGCCCCTCCTAAGTCACCAAACTTTCCCTGCGGTCAGGTTGGTGACCTATAGGAGGGGTTGGCCGGCCAGGCTACAATAGGGACATATTGGAGCAAATGTTCATTAGTGTCATCACCATACTTTGCTAACGTTATTCCTTTGCATCTTTTCAGAGGGAAGGAAACATTGATGCCGGGATGCTGGCAGATTCCGGCTGGCTACCTGTCCTGGAGCAGCATGCAGTCTCCCCTAGTAAGAAACAAACACAAGCCTAAACAATTCATTATTGAATCTCATACACAGTCACAGAGCTACAATTCACAAATAGGTATTATGTAACCTAGGCACTGAATAGGTCACTATAATGCAGGGTTCTTCAACGTTTTCAGGCCAAGGACCCCTTAGCTGAGAGAGAGAGAGAAGCAGGGACCCCCTCTACATGTTGTATGAAACTGTGTTGCAGATTTACATAGATTCATAGAGTTGTTGTGCCCGAAGTAGCTCAGTCGGTAGAGCTCTCGCCTTTGTACCGCAAGGTCATGGGTTCGATTCCGGGCACCGCCAACTCAGCGTATGAGTAGCACGGCTTGGCAAGTCGTGCGGCAAGTACTGGGAGCTGATGGTAGGTGTGGCGCTCCACCTCAGCAGTCCATCTCCCAGGGGTCTAGCGCATTGTAACGGGGACAGACTCCCGCGTGTTACCGGCTGATACCGACAATAAGCCACTCCCAACCTACTATAGAGTTGTTTGACAGCACTGTCAGTCATGTTGATGTGTTTTTAATGTGATATTTAACCACTTAAATCATCAATACTTAGTAAATTTGACCTTTCACATTGTACTCTTTTTTTTTTTTACCTCTACACCAAACCTATTTGCCCAAAATAGCCGATCTACAAGCTCTCAACGCCTCGCAGTTGAGAGCTTATACTGTAGATCTGCTCTTTTTGGCTACAAAGTTCTCCTCAGAATAGGGATGCGAGGGTTCAAGTTGTTAATTTAAAATAATGTTCCTATCACACAAAGATTTGGCAGCCCCATGTAGTAACTCTGAGGACCCCCTTGGGGTCCCGGACCCCCTGTTGAAGACCCCTGCTATAATGTGATATAGGACATTTCTGTAAAGGACAATAGGCTAACTGTAACCTTTGAGTTCCATTCAGCAGGTCAGAGGATGTGCATTTACGGGGACGCGGCCTACCCTCTGCGCACCAATCTCCAAGGCCCTTTCCGCATCGTGAATCTCACTCATGAGTGAAGTCAGAGTGGCGGTGGAGTGGATGTTCGGGGACATCTCTGACTATTTTAAGTTCATCGATTATAAAAAGGACATGAAAATTGGAATGAGTAGCGTAGGGAAGCAGTACTGTGCATGCTCTCCTGAGGAAGGCACACATCCAAGTATGGGAACCAGACCTCCCAGTTTTTCGACCTGCAACCCCCATGTGTTCAGGATTATTTTCATAAGCTATAGGCTGTTATTTATTTTAATTACACTGAACAATTCTGCTCAGTAAACACTCAAAAGTATTGATTTCATATTTACAAAATGTCTCAGATGGTAGAACAAAAACAAGACTTGGCCATATGCCACAGAATAAATAAAACATTTAAATAAGACATTACACATCTTGAAGAAGAAAAAGAATGTCCACAATTACGTGATAATGGTAAAATAAAGATAAATCAAACCTAGGAACCTTCTGTAGTAAAAGTAACATAAATAAGGTTAATTCTAACTAAAATCACACAGTCATGGGAAAACAAAAACATAACAATATAACAGCTGTCTCTTTTGGAGGAGCTGAACCCTGAGGGCAAGCATAGCCTGCTGCTGCTGCTGGATGACCAGGCTGAGCATCTCCTGCTGCTGTTGGCAGGGGCATCAGAAGGGGGGGGGGGGGTCATTATTTTATAC
Source organism: Nannobrachium achirus (assembly GCF_963921795.1). Classification (NCBI taxonomy): domain Eukaryota; kingdom Metazoa; phylum Chordata; class Actinopteri; order Myctophiformes; family Myctophidae; genus Nannobrachium; species Nannobrachium achirus. Next base: position 55,471,306 of record NC_137821.1, on the reverse strand, counting down.
TATTGAAGCTTGTAGATCTTCTATTTTTGAAAAGTCGTGAAAATGTGTGGAAATCTTTGAATATATGTATTTTTTAAGCGAACATTTGTAACAAAAAATGTGCTTGGGGGGGGGGGGGGGGGGGGGGGTAAATATTTTGAGATGGGGGTCCGTGGCCAAATACATATAATTTTGGGGGTCCTTCACATGAAAAAGTTATAAACCGTATAAGAATTTGAAATATTCAAAGACTTGGACAAATGTTCACGATTTTTCAAGAATAGCAGATCTACAAGCTCGCATGCAGCGCTGTGAGCTTGTATACTGTATCTGATATAGTTAAAGCACAAAATAATGTGTAATAATGTGTTCCCAATCTAAATGGGTTAAACGGTTACCCCCTACCCCTATGAAGAACATTCATGGGGGGCCCGAAGTGAATCCTTGTACCCAGGGCCCAGAATTTGGTGCAACACCCCCAGGCTGAGCATCTCCTGCTGCTGCTGCATGACGTGCTGGCCATTGGGAAAAGCAGGACAACTCCCGAAAGGACGGTTCATTACCGGCCGGTCCAGGCCTGCCATTAAAAAAATGGCCGGCCCACAAAGTAAATATAACTCATGTAATTGGCCCACTGTCTTGTCTCTCATGATCTGAAATGGCCATCTCTCTATAGTGCTGAGTAGCAGCAGCCCACAGAGCCTCACATTGGCCCCACTGGCTTGTCTATCATCTGAATACCGGCCCACTACTCCCTAGCTTCCTTGACTACTCCTGGATGGTCTCTACATACAACACCACTAGACTCTCTTTATACCAGAAAAACAATGAGACCTAAAATCACAATAACCGTTCATCGGTTAGTATTTGGGGCCTTACGGCGCATCCGGAATGCAAAATGTCCGCGCGCAATGAGGGTCTCTCTAACTCCTTTTTCCGGGCTGAATCAGGGGCCCAGCACATCCCTCGCTGCATCCCTCTCATCATTTCTGCCATCTGGCCCTGCTCCACCCTCTTTAACTCAACCTCTGCCCTCTTCAGCTCAATCTCCTGCCTTTTTAACTTTTTTCACCCCCTCATTTTGTCATCTCAAATATTCTATGGTGTCATTCCCATTCCTTCTTCTTTTCATACCCTCACCCTCACTCTCCTCATCTGAACCTGCCCTTTTCTCTGTCTGCCCCATTATTTCCCATGGCCCTCTTCCTCATTTCCTCAGCTGTGGAATGAGAAGATGTAAAGGGACATTATTTAATACATAAATATTGTACATGCTATTTTAGTGTTTGTTGTGTGTGTGTGTGTGTGTGTGTGTGTGTGTGTGTGTGTGTGTGTGTGTGTGTGTGTGTGTGTGTGTGTGTGTGTGTGTGTGTCTATGCTGTGTACACATTCTGGAGTACAATGTGTAAACCAGTCTACTAGCAGTGATGCAGCGTCCCCCCCCTAGCAGTGATGCAGCGTTTGGTATGAATCGACCCTAATTGCGTGCGTGCGTGCGTGCGTGCGTGCGTGCGTGTGTGTGCGCGCACTCTATGAGATGACATAATGAGCAACGTAGTCAATTCAAACTATGCTGGGAACAAACCAGAGCTAACAGTTGATGGACTGATGTCGACGAATGAGTGGCTACTGGAAAGGCAAAAGCTTGCGACAAGTTCTGCTTCTCTGAAGGGGCACAGCTCGCGGCAGAGCTTATTCAACCTGCTGTGTGGAAGAGTGCAGCCTATCTTACTTTGGCACAGTTTGTGAGCCCCAGATGAGGCCTCATCTGTGGGAAGAACAACAGAGGGGACTCAGTGTTTGGTTCTGGAGGTCCCCCAGCAGTGGATCCTGGGACAATGATGAGAAAATAAGATAAATATGGGGCAGGAAGCCTATTTGTGAGGGAAAGTTGATAATAATTAGAAGATAGAGTTAAAATAAAACATTTAAACCAATCACTTTGCCCGAGACTGGAATGATTCAAGACAAGATAATGAACCAGGATTTGATGGGAAAATTTGATGGGTTAGAGTCGGGTGTCGAAAAGATGACATGTAGTAACAGCAACACGCTCCCGATTTGATTCATTTAGAGAGTTATAAATCAGTAGGCTATTGTTTAATAAAAACATGTAGGCATGTATAGATATATATAAGAATAGAATATATGAATTATTTCTTTTTTGCAGCAAACGCAAAAAGCTGAGATTGTCGGCGTGTGTCTGTGCGCATTTATTTACCATAATCTATTAGGCTATTTCTCTGTGTCTTATAAACCTTCAGGGGTCGTGTTTTATTAATACAAATTGTAAGAAGGCAGCTCAGTCTGTCTGAATGGTTGTCCATGTTTCTGTCTGTGTCCACAATAAAACTTTCATTAGCTGCCAGCTACCAGTGTGCCGCTATAGTATGTAGTATTAGTAGCCTATTTATTTAACAAAACTGCTGGTGTTTCCGATGGGACATGAAACACATTGAAAGATGGTGTTATTCGTCAATAGATATAGTGTTCTTTAAAATGTATGTGAATAATCCCGTAATGGGCTGTATGGAAAATAAAAAGATTGGTTCATTCAGCATTCATATTTGGTATAAAAGCATTGTGCCACCGTGTACACAATCAAAGCACAATAATACACTTTAATTACATATCCAGATGTACGTTCCTGATACAATGGGGCATGCATCTATTCTAATATGAATTCAATCAAAGTTTCTTCCATAGGCAACTGTTGACAAAGAATAACCAGTCGCAGTCTGTGCATATTCTGCAGTTTCCTTGCTGATTCAAATCTTATAGGTGACCATTTTCAGCTTCCAACTAATTTTTTCCACACGTTTGAACAGCTAAAATGTTTAATTAGGCCTATGCCAAATAGGTTATGTCAATGTATATTATTCAGAATAGGCCTACTATAGGCCTAACTGTAGTCTAATCTCATCATAATACTTTGAGTGATAGATTGCCACTATTGTCATTCCAGCTGCAGCAATAGGTTCCTAGTTTTACACACACTGATGTACAAGCTGGTAAGCTTACAGATTTGATATTTTCGGTAAGTGTCACAACTGAGCGACCGCGATAACTACCTGTAGCTGTAGGTAGAAAGTCAGGTGACGCGAGGTTAACCTGTACATTAACAGTTTGAACAAGTCGGACAGTGAGAGCGATCAAAGTGTGCAGGCCGCCTCTGCAGGTTCAAATTAGGACGATGACGATGATGATGATGTGGAGTAGGGCTGTCACGATATGACATTTTACATGACGATTAATTGTCACTCAAATAATTGGCGATTAACGATTTAATTGTGTTTTTGTCGTTGATAATTACATTTCTGTTTGGCTTTTAGGCTTTGAAGTTGTACATGCTATTACACATAACCTAAATATACAAAGAAATTACTGACATATTTGACAACTTACTACTTAAAGAATTACTTTGATAGTGGAAATAGCCGATCTACAAGCTCACAACGCGTCGCGATGCGACGCGTTGTGAGCTTGTAGATCTGCTATTTCCACTGTTTTTTGACTTTTTTTTAAATATATGAACATTTTTCAACATGGAAAGATTATGACGATTATGAAAAATAATCACGATTATTTAAAAAAAATCACGATTAGACGATTATGTAATAATTGTGACAGCCCTAATGTGGAGATTGCGTCTGCTTCAGCCTTACAACCGTTTAAGTTTGAACCTGTTGCATCTCAGCGTCAGCCATCAGGAGCAGGACCTCCCCTTCCACAGCCATCTCCACAAGTGGGCAACACCAATTGTTAAAAAAAAAGATTGATTGTCTTAAACTTTAAGATCGATTAAGTTGGCCTAATAGTACAGAGGACCCCATTGGAAACAAGCCAAAGTGTCCTCTTGGGTTTAAATCATCTTAGAAGACCTTGCATTGAACTGTACTTTGATGTGCTTTTTCATCCTGCAAACTGCTAATGAAGTATTCAATCAATCAAAACTATATTTCTGCTGTAGGTGTTAAGGTCATTGCACACTGCTGCGTTTTTCGGGCCAAATATCGTGAATGAGTGAATTTCGGAGTGCATAAAAAAAAAATCAACCTCACGTTATGTCAATCTCATTTGCACACTGCCGCCCATTTCGTATTTATTTTCAGACCAGGGTTTATTTTTTCCAATTTTCGCAACTGTCACCACTGGGTCCCTTGCTCTCTCTCTCTTCTCTCTCTCTCCTTGGCCTGAAAAATGCTTTTGAGGATTTCAGATTTCCAAAACGCAACAAAAAACCGCAGGGCAGTGTGCAACCAGCTTAACTGTGGGAAGTGTGTTCCGATGCCAACCCATGTAGAGAGTATCTGCTGTCATAGTTACACACAGACTCAACACCATGAGAGAGGCTCCACAGCAGTGCAGATGCATCACAGACCACCCTGGTTTCCCATCTGTCTGTCTGGATGTCCATGTTCTGAGGACAGCATACCATCAATGGTTTGAGGAGTACAGAGATGATGCTGATGTCCTTTCCACTCAGCAAGAGCATGAGTGAGTATTATAATATACACAAGCAAACACTTTACCGCATGGAGAGCTCAACCTCCTAATACTTATTTTGCTTGCCAATGTGTAGTATAAGTTTATAAATCAGCATGTATACCTTGTAAAAGTGATGATACATCTCTCAAGTACCCCACTAACCTAATCATAATGGCAGTTACTGTACACTTTAATTTAACAAAATTTAAGGCACAAATTGACACCAACACATTACTTTTTATTAGTGCCACAACATAACACTATGTCAAAAACAAAATATTTCACCAAAAACATACAAGCTTTAATTCTCGTATTTCTTCCTCAGAAAGTTCTGTTACATTGCCTACAAACAGTTTGTATGGTGGAACTGACTTGGCAGGTACAACAGGATTCCTCTTCCAGCGCAGCGCGTTCTGTAAATGTTGTTCGACAGACTTTCAAATAATCCTGGAATTCCTTAAACCAGTTTCAAGCTACCATAAAATCAATGTAACCTGTAAAAAAGCCCTCAGGGATTTGTGTAGTCCTTTAAGGAATAATGTCAAACTGTACCTCTGTAATCTTTGGCAAACTGTTAATAAAGTATGCAATCAAAGCTTATGGATTTGCCATATATTTATGTTTTTGTACGAGATTCCATAAGACAGTGTTTCTCAAATGGGGTTTGATAGTAAATGCGACCTACGGTCGCAACAACTTACAAACAAACCAAATAAAAGATGCAGTATTACAACATTGACAAAGTGTGCAATTATAAAGGACCTTTATCCAAGCTACCGTACACTTTGAATTCACCCATAAACATAGTCATGCTGAAGGAATCCAAGAAAGGCATTAACTTGCTCAGTGTCTTGTTCAACAACTTTTTAACACTAATCCAGGAGGTGGCATGAATTGAACCACTAACCTCCTGAGCCGCTGCTGACCCACTATCAACTGAGGGACACTTGTCTCCAATCCCATAACCCTCATGAACAAAGGCTTCCCTATTCCCGAGTCAAACAGAGAGCAAAACTCACAGATCTACAAGGTCACAGTGCAACGTGTTTTAAGCTTTGTAGATCAGTAATGTTCAACTAAGTTTAGTCGAAGCTTAGTCATATTTTATGTCGATGGAATAATGCACAGGGTTTAGTAATATTTTATGTAGATGGAACAATGCACAGGGCCTAGTAAAGACCTCTTGTCAACTAGGGCCTTGTGTCCACCAATATTTTTCACTATAGCTCCAGACATACTGGTGGTAAATAACAACATAGGGCATACTTTCAAATTAGTCTTTTTTATTACAGACTCACAAGATTGTACACGTCTGTCTTTCAAAATAATAAATGGTATCCTGTGTACTATGTTCTTTTGAAACAGTCGCTCTCCGAGTCGACTATGTGCGTGTCTTGCTCTCTTCTGTCAGTTCTGTGGGTCTCTACAGGGCAGGGGAGGTGGGGTAAGGAATAGAGAAAGTTGTACAGTATTTAACTGTAGAGTAATAACCAAAAATAAACAAATAAATAAATAAGCACGCACCCAAAACTGAATTAAAAGTGAGCATATGGGGTTTACAAAGTGTGCCGAGATAATTTGAAAATATTTTGAATTTATTTGAACAATTACTTTTTTTAAAAAATTTATATTTTGTATCATTTTAAACTTGGAGTACACATTTATTTCTAACGAAAATGGCTATTATCTCAATGTTATCCTCGCAATATAATCTCAAGGAGAATAATGTTGTTGTCATCTTATAATAATTAATAAAAAAACATTTAACAATTTCGATTAAAAATAGTTACATACTGTTACAAAATGATGAATATAATATAGGGGTGCCTCGGAGGGAAAATATATTTATATGTAACCTGAGCCAAATAAGTTTGGAAATCCCTGGCATATACTGTAGTACACATTTTGGCACACACACACAGACAGACACACAATAAGGAAGCAAAAGTTTAAGAAAGGCAATTCGGGCAAGTGATGTCTTTTGTCTTACCTTAAGATGAACTTGTATTGATTTAATCCATGGAGATCAATCCATTAATGGATAACGGCGAGGCCTCAGACAGGCAAAGGTGTCAACGAGTTCATCAGTGTCCTGCTTTTTCACAGCTGCAGCTTCCACAGCGATTAGCAGCGATTAGCACGATTAGCATCATCCCCCATGGTGGTCCTCAAGTAAGTTTTAACTCTCTTTAAAACGGAGAAGAATCTCTCGTTTGATGCCATTGAAACTGGTATTGTTGCAGCAATTTTGAATAGTTTAATCACCTGTGAGAATGCGAGAGGCGTTTTGCTGTTTTTCGAGTATCAGCATAATACTACCCTCCTCTTCATTTCCTTTCATGTCCAATTCAAGGAAAGATTTTGCTGTTTGACACTGGGACTTGAGAAGGCTCATGTCAATCAGTTGATTGTACAGTTGTGCGAACTGTTCCATTCTGATCACATCCATGAAATGGGGTGACATACAATCAAAACAGTCTGCTTTTCTTGGTCACCTGCTGTGAGTGTTGTTTCTCTCTGGCCAGTGGGGGATCCAACAATAAAATCCATTAAAGCTCTCGATACACTCCGGGTTCTTTCAGGTCGCGCTTGTGTGGGAGGCTGGGTGTCACATTCAAGGTTGAGTTTTTTGGCGAATGCCTTGGCATTCTTCACTGTAGCGTGCCACTCTTTATCTGATCTCAGACGTTGCAGGTCGCCTTTAGTAGCCTACTCCTTACGAGATTGGAAGCCATTGTGATAGCAAGGTTTTTTGCCTGAAGCTGCTCAGACAATCCATAGGTGAGACTCAAGATTCGTTCTAGGGCATGAAGACGCAAAACAAAAGAGAATGTCTCCATATTTGACCTAAGCCCAGTTGCCTCAGTGGATCCATCTGCATGCTATTGCCTCGTAGCATAACATGATTTTCTGCACAGCTCTATACCAGTACAGCCATCGAGTTTGACATGTGCGTTCCAAGTGCAGTACTTGTTTTGAGCCCAGCCTTGTTTGAGCCTCAATGAAAAGTGTGTGCCTGGTATTGCTATTTGCAATTAAAGTATATAGTGTTTTAACAACACTAAAAAACTCTGACACCTCTGCTATGTCGCTTATTGAGTTCACAAGCACAAGATTCAATCTATGAGCATGGCAGTGGATATAAGCAGCATGAGGCACCCTATCGCATATTATAGTCTGCACTCCACGTACATGGCCCCGCATAACACTTGCTCCGTCGTAGCATTGTGCAACACACAACTGGAGATCTAAACTTGATGTTTCAAGTACTATTCTCTGGGCCAGGGATTCAGCTGTGAGATCCTTCATGTGGTATGTCTCTATCGCTCGTTCCTTTATCATCCCATTGTTGACATAACGGACCAAGATTGCCAACTGCTCCTTCTTAGATAGATCTTTAGTTTCATCAACTAAAATAGCAAAGTACTCAGCTTCCTTTATTTCGCTGATTATTGTGTTCTTGATTTTTTTCTCCTATAACTCTGACCATATCGTTCTGAGCCTCTGGGGAGGAATAATGCCCATACCTGCGTTCGTCTTTGCTCATCACATCCTTATCATCTTTAAATACATCCAACAGTTCTAGGAAATGTCCCTTGTTTTCTGAGTCATCTTGTTCGAGATGCCCTCGGAAAGGGAGTCCCTGTCTCCCCAGAAAGGATGCGACTTTTATCAGGGTACTAACGTGTGCTCTGTTCTGCCGGACCTCCGTTGTCCGATTTGAATCTATTTTACTTGCGATGGAATCCTGACCTCCGCTGATCACGTGGGGATCACTTCTCCCCACGCCAGTGCAGCATTTCTGTGTCTCTGGCTGTCTTGGTGGTCTTTCAGATTCGGTGACATATTCCTCCATCCTTTATATCCTGTGTCTATGAATACACGCTGCCCTACCCTCTCCCCTGGCTGGATGGAGGCCCCTCCAAAGTGACGGCATGCAAAACAGAATATTGCATCTTGTTTTACTGAATATTCCACCCAGTCATGTTTCATATACACAGAGACATTGAATCGTCTTCCACTCGTTGTGGGGAACGTGGACAAATTAGGCTGGCTGAGCTGGTCCGCTTTCGACTCACTTATATCCAGCAGCACCGGCTCCGCTGTCTCGGCTGCATTACTTCCGCAGCAGCCGCTGCTGTTGCTTGGTCCGGGCTCGGGGTCATGAGAATCCACGGCCTCCAGCTCCATGTCAGGAGCGTCACCGTCACCGCTAGCATTAGCCGCATTGTTTTCGCTGGTGGTGGTGTTGCTTCCCGGCTCTTTAATCAACAGCAAGTCACTGTAACTATCTCCATCATCTGCTTCTGGGGCTGCTGCTGCAGCTGTGGCAGTCTTTTTGCAGAAAAAATTTAACAGGGAGGTCTGCTTTCTTTTCATTTTAGCTCAAACTGTATCAGCATCTCGAAAAGAAGCGCCACAATTAACAACAATGCTTTGCACCTGTGCACCTGACCTGCGCTGCGTGCAGAACGTGGGTGGGAATATACAATTTTGTCAAGATGGGGAAAATACAAGTGTGGAGAATATAATTATAATACCTTGTTGAAGCGACATTAATTTTTGCATTTGTAGTTATTTTACTGTAATTTAACAACATATTAACGAGCACAGATAGACAAAGAGACATTCATGGATTTATTTTCAAAAGTAATTTTATTTCCCCCCCTGGACCCAGGGTATGGCAGCTGCATACCCCTGCCATACCCAATTGACGCCTCTGCTGGAGAATCTTCTCTAGATCAACTGAGCTGGCAGAGTCTGAGGGAGCAGGGTTCAAACACAATAACATGTCAAACACCAGGGATGCACTATTAACATTAAAGCCATTTCACGTTCACATTGAAATAATTACATTATGGTCCAATTGAAACTAGAAATGTGCAATTCTGGAAAATTGCAAGTCTGGTTGTACTGACGTGAGTAGAGAGGAATCCACTGATGGCCTACATTAATTCTGTCTTAAAATGTATATTAGCATGACCAATCCTGTCTGACTGGTCATTTTAAATCCAAGATATCTGGCCTACAACCCAGATAAATTCAGTTCAAAGGTTAACAAAAAAACATGTTCACTTTAGCTGGCATAAAGATTCTCTGACCTAGAACATTAGTGTGTTGCCTATAGCAACCACACTAATGATAACTTATTTGGTTCCAGCCACACTTTGGGTCTTTCCAGCTCTTGCAATGGAGGGTGGGGGCGGGGCCATGAAGGCATCAGTGGAACTGACAGGTCTGTGTGTTGCTCCTGGAGATGATGAAGCACAATCTGCCATTTGGCCAAAATCATGTCCCAGTCTTCTTGCACTGACTAGCTTTGACTGTTATGGACACTTTTGTTTGGCACTGTATTGATAAGTTGTGCTTCAAGTATTGCTTTTATCTTTTTTAAGTATGGCTATTACACTTGAGCGTTGACTGTTTTGACACTTTATGCATTTATTCTCTTTTTTGTGTACCTTGCTCTTTTACTGTACACTGTACACTATTTTTCTTTTCATACTTCTCTGTAACTTTGTAAATAACCTTTAACTGCTGTGCTGCCTCCAGGCGACTGATTTCCCCCATAAAGGTATCTATCTTCTTCTGTGCTTGATCCAGCAGACCAGTACAGATGGTTGATGATGGATTTGATCCAACAGACCTGTATGATGGTTGATGATGGATGATGTCCAAAGCCCAACATATATTCCCTCCTCATGGCCAGCGCCTCCATCTTCTTTCCTACACAAAGTACATGTGACTTTTTTGTTTAGATGGTGAGTGGTAGCCTACAGTTGTTTTTTAGTGCTGATTCACTTATTAAACCACCCATTTTCAACTATGTCATTAATATACCTTTGAGTTGTTATGTGGAAATAAGGAGAAAAAAAAGTCCCCCCTTCTGTGTTGACTAGAACTAGAGGATTGATTTGGGGGTTTGTATTGCAAAGTACAGCGGTGTGATGTCATCACTGTGTACTTTCAATACAAACTCAAAGGTATATTAATGACAGTTCAATGTTGACCCTAACCCTAACCCTAACCCCTTTAACACAAGCACTGTAAATGCCCATTACATCAAACCTTTTGCAATATGCCATATTATGCCAAAACCATGGTCGACTCCTTGCCACTTCTCTCCCAACCACTTTGCAACTCCTTGATCCTCTGCAGTCCCACCACTTCACACCATGATGAGTTCTTGACCTCATTTCTAGGGATGGAGCTCGTTCATTTTTATTGATAATGAGGACCTTATCAACCCTGCTTATTGAGCCGGGCTTTTATCCTGCCCAATAATGAGCGTTTTCTAATATTTCGTGGAAAGTTGTTGTGACTGTGAGTTTGTGGCAGACAACCATCTATGAAGATGACAATTAACACAAGTAAAACATATTTTGCCTATCATTCATTCATTCATTCATTCATGTGCAATAAGTGTTAAGTGCTAATAATGTCTTGAGTGCCTCTTATCTTGATTGTTTAGACATGATGTCATGGGATGCTATATGATTGATAACAAGCTTGATAAGCCCAGAGCTTATTGATACCGGGTACTCAATACATTTGCTATTGAGTATGTTTCAAGCTCCATCCCTATTCCTTACTCTAGGAGAGAACAAACAAAACAAAACACAACACATTGACTTATGAACTGAATCTAAAGGAGAGACCAGATGGATCAGTCATCACAGGAAAAAAAGTTGAAAATAACATAATTGCGTATCTGTACAATGTGGACATCAATAATTGGGTTGATTCTCTGCTCAATAACATTGACCGTTCCAGACTTTGCACAGTGACCAGGGCTGTCCTCCTTCCATCTCCTGACAACAACACAAGTGCACTAGCCATCTCTTTAAGGGACGCGATGATGTGACTTTGCTCATCCCTCCAGAGATTGACAATGGCAGACACAAGGTGTGCTTTCTGGTGCCTACAGAATGTGTTGTGATGGATGGTCATCACTCCCATAATGTTGAGCATTCGTAGGGCTTTGGTCGGCATGCTTCCTGAGACAAGAATGGCAGCAGAGAGCAGCAAATTCCCAGCTGCAATCTTCCCAATCTTCGGCTGGCTCGTCCACTCTTTCACATGGCTACAAGAATTGCAGCACTGTGTGATGCAGACCGCTGTTCCATTTACTCTGACTTTGCCAGGTGTCTCCTCAAAACACACCACACAGGTTTGGAAAAGGGTCATTAGCTGTGATTCAAAGACTTTATACGTCTTGTCCTTCACAGGACCTGGGTCAGCGGTTTCAGGCTCTCTGGAAAAGAAACACTTCAAAATTAACCACTGGGATAAACAGTAAAAATAGCAAATGTACAACTTCAAAACACTTTAACAACGCATGAAGAGCTTGTAGATTTGCGTGGAGATTTAGTTTTCAATGGAAACAGAAGGATGTCGAATAATTGACTCCCATACTGCATACGTAATTAGAATAAACTGTATTGGGTAAACTATATAAAGTAGGGTATGTTCTTTTGTTCTGCAGACCAGGCATATAGATTTGTAACATCTAAGATGGATAAATGCTCTCCCCCAGGCCAGAGGTTCTAAAATACATTTTGGCTTAGGTCACCCCTGTAAATAATGTTTTAATCTACAGCATCCCAGAATTACATTTACTGAAATATGTAAATATTTCCCCCTAAAATACAACATGTCTTGATATATCTGTTTCCATTATGACAACGTTATACTTGATGTTTAACCACGTGAACCCCAGTACTCTCATTCTGGAGGGAACATTCACCAAAAATAGCTGATCTACATGCTCACAATGTGTTGCTGTGAGCTTGTTGTAGATCATCTATTTAGGCAAAGAGATTTGGTGTGGATTGAAAAAGAACGGACTGTCTAAGACATGTTAAACTGAAGAGATATGGATTCATTAAATTTAATATCAAAGTAGCCATTTCCCCCATATGGCGTAGGATGAAAACAGAAAGCATGTCACGATGGTGTTCACTATGGATTTCATAGTGGCATTCACTTAGCGCCTGCATGCCCATTGTATTCATCCCAGCACTAACTGTGGGAGAGCGAGTAGGTGGCTTTTATTGTCCTTCCTCTTCTGGCTGGCACAGGTGCGGGGTGATCAGTCTGATGAAGCAGGTAAGTGGGGAAGTACTGCCCTTCAATCGCCTGTCCCAGCCTCCTCGTTGTCACTCCTGGCCTCGCTCTCCCGTCCAGGGTGCGTTTCACCGAGGTGCAGGGCCTACCTGCGGGGCGGTGTCCACGTGAATCGCCACAGCATGTTTTCATCTTAATGTGTGTCTTAATGTGTGTCTCCCTCTTCAATTTTAAAAGACCTCTCCCTGTAATGAATCTTTTTGCCGTTTGTGTTCCTGTTATGGTTAAATACATGGTCAAATACAAGCCAGTAACAGTGTTACACTTAGGTGTGCCAATGTGTGCCCTAACACCAACCTATTATTAATAGCTAGCACTAGGGTTGGACACGGTAACCGCCGTACCGCCGTACCGCGGTAAACCGAGGTCTACCGCAGTGTCAGTGTGCTTACCGCGGTAAAAAAAGACAAAAAAAAGTATATTTTTTATTGGAAAACAAGCGAGTTTTAAAACAGGGGAGAAGCGAGGACCGCATGCACTCCATGCCGCTCTGCTCTGGGCCGTGTACCACATGTTGGAAGCCACATACGTCACTTTCACTCTCAGAGACACAGACAGTCAGACCTACACAGAGCAGCACAGCAGCCGCGAGTACAGAGCAGCGTAAACTTTCTCTGTAATCCACACGACACAAGGATGTTAATACATACCTTGTGTTGTGGCATATCTTTTTTTATTCATACGGATTACTGGCGGAGCGCGGGCCGCGTGGACTAAAACCGAAAATGAAACTATTTTACTTTTTCCACCGCGTCGCACGTTGTGCTCCGTCCGGCGGCGCGTCGGCGATTTTATAACCTTTTCTGTCAAGTCTTGTAACTAAAACCTGTATATAGCAGCACTCAATCACTGCGATTTGAGAGTTGAGACGTGACGTGAGTTTACAGAATCACTGTACACGATCTGAATACCCGTCCTCTTCTGGTTTGTTCACACAGCTGTTTGTGTCTGAATAGCCCAAGTAGCTATTCTACGTTACTATGGTAACCCGACAGTGCAGATCTAAAAGCTCAGAACGCGTCGCGGATGCGATTTGTTGTGAGCTTGTAGATCTGCTCCTTTCAAAGCCATACCCGCTGTGCTGTACGGAGAAGTATAACTCGGGCAGTCAGGCTGTGGAGAGGCGACTTTAGGGAAGATGATTGCAATATTTTGGCTTATCGCCGAACCTTAATTAATAGATACGGGGGTGCGGTAATTACCGCAGTACCGGCGGTAAATGGGAAGACGGTAATCGCGGTAACAAAATGTCGATACCGCCCCAGGCCTAGCTAGCACTGCGTAGCCTACACCAGAAGATGCAGACTGCTATTGTTGTTACCACACTGTAGGTTTTTTTTTCTTCTTTTTTTAATATAATAAATAATTACACAATGCGTCTGTTTTCAAGCCCCTTACATAAAGTGTGTTACTGTACATCATTATCTTGCACTCCTTTTGATTGTGGTATAATTAATTGTGTTTAAGGTCACTGTGAAGTATGCAACATCTACATCAATAAGACACAGCACTAGGCCATATGAAAAAGTAACTGATAGGCTGGTTCATCTATTCTACATCAATAAGACACATCACTGGGCCATATGAAAAAGTTGCAGATAGGCTGTTTCGGGGCCAGTACCACAGACTCCCACCTGCTCTAATGAAGATCCCTGAAATAAAAGAAGGATGATTGCTGAAGTGCTGAAAGAAGTAAAGGAGGAAGTAAAAAGACTAGTCAGTTGCAGATTTGGGTTCATCTTGCGATAAACCAGCCGGGAAGACTTGAAAAACTTGAAATGGACAACGGTTGAGTGGAGAGATCATGCGCCAACCTTTCTCAAATTCCTGCAGCAAGCAAGTCAAGTGACATTTGAACTCTCATCTTCAGACACCCCAAACGCAACAATCAAGACGTGTGCTATGCCCATGGCTGGAGCAACCCTTATCCATGCATGTGTACAAACCACAGTATATCAATTCATTGATCCTGTGTGAAAGAAGTGAAAGTGGAATTGATCAGTGGAAAGAGTAGGTCATTCAAGTGGAGAATGCCAGGAAATGGAATGGACACTCAATGTGCCGTGTCCTACTGGTGAAGAGGTTTGTACATTTAATTAGTAAAATAATAAAGATCCCCCTTTATTTGTATTAAACCCTTCAAAGATAAAATGAAATTATATTACATTTAATGCCACACAACATCTTTACCCTCATTCTAGAAGTGAACTGCTACAGTATTTGCTCAGCACCTTTTTTAACCATGTTCAATTATGTGTTTTGTTCAAAAGGGCCATGCTGCTTCAGGTCTAACTGAAGAATCTCTCTTGGGGCCACACAGCGATTCAGTGGAGAAGGTAATTGCCTAACCTCGATGTCTTTTCCACAATGTTCAATAACCATGGCTTGGATGCCACGATACATGTATAGCTTGGGATCGTGTCGCTGTTACATTAACAGGTGAGTCAGTAGGATACAAAAGTGCAGAATCAAAACTCAAAGGGCCTTCGTGTCATGCAATATTTGTTTTTACATCATACTTATACATCTAAATGGTAAATGATGCATTTATGTAGTGCATTTATGTAGTGCCTTTATCAAAGGATTTATGTAGTGCCTTTATCAAAGGCGATTTAACATGATTGTAGTCAACCATTCACACAAACACATTAATACCCCGATGTCAGAGGAAACCATGCAAGGCACCAACCTGCACATCAGGAGCAGTTTTGATTGAGTGATTGAAGACTTCATTAGAAGTTTGCATAGGAAAAGGTACAGTTTCATGACGGTACAGTTCACTGGTACAAGGTCTACTAAAAGGAGATCCTAGAAAAGACTACGCTTATTTCCATAGGAAACCATTGAAGTATCTCATATAACATTGAAAGACAGACAGATAGAAGACAGTACTATGCAGTAGATAGTCAGGAAAAAAAAGGGAAAATATTTTAAAAAACAATAAAGAAAAAGTAAAATAAAAAAACACAGTTAGGGGTTCAGAGTCTTTCTCAAGACAGTAACTCCGGGGGATCCCAGAATCGAAATGGCCAGGGTGCCATTATTAGGTTCTATTGACCAGCAGCCTTTTATATACCGGTACGTTTTTATTGCGACCGTAGGTCGCACTTTACTATCAAAACCACCACAAAGTGTAAGTAACTCCGTCCCTCCGTCTGTCTGTCAGTCTGTCTGTCACACCTCACACGTCACACTTTTTCCCTGCTTATATCTCCGCAACCGTTGCCCCGATCCATGCCAAATTTTGCACACACGTTCCTTGGCTGCCAAACTACAACCTCCAAGGACCCCCGGAGCTCCAGGGACCCCCAGGTCCCTGGGGGACCCCCAGATGTAAAAAATGACCAAATGCGCAAACATGACCAAATGACCACCCCAACGGGGCTGCTCACGGGGAATTCCCGGGGACCACCGACTCCTGGTGCTCCAGAACGGATGCAAAAGTGGTGGCGCCCCCAGTGGAGGACCCCCTACACTGCAGCTCACATAAAATGCCGTAACTCCGGCTAGGAGCGACCGGGACAGCCGGGGGCCGGTACCTATTCGTCCGCCTTGCCGGCGCGGAGACCCCACCCCTCATTTCTCACATGGCCCTCTTCTAGCGCCACCATGAGGCCGATTCTTGCAAAACACATTTTTGGACACTGCTCCTACAATTTTTGCCCTAAAATCACGCAAATCGGTACACAGTATGTCTACACTCATCCCATCAACATGAATCTGTCCCATATAGCGCCACCTCCAGGCCGATTTTTAAAAACACATTTTTGGACACTGCTCCTACAGATTTTGCCCTAAAATCACGAAAATCACTACACAGTATGTCTACACTCATGTCATCAACATGGATCAGGAAGATTTTGGCAAAACACATTTTTGCCCTATTTGTGGAGATAAGTGACTTACGGTCGCTTATCTCCCGATTAGGGAGCCTTACTGGTTATAAGGAAATGGCTGTTAAATGTGGACTTAATGTAATGTCTATAGGGCTTCTATTCTACCCATTTTCATAATGCAGTATGGGTTAAGTTTTTTGTTCTAGTATACTCCTGATGTAGTTAGTACTGTAGACATAAATCAGTTCATTGTACAAATTTAAAAATAACATTTGGCTAAAATTTTGCCTCATTTGTTTCCCAGGGTATCCAACGTTTTGCTCCATTCCAAGTGACGATCGACA
The DNA here is from genome assembly GCF_963921795.1 of Nannobrachium achirus. Taxonomy (NCBI): domain Eukaryota; kingdom Metazoa; phylum Chordata; class Actinopteri; order Myctophiformes; family Myctophidae; genus Nannobrachium; species Nannobrachium achirus. Next base: position 55,454,532 of record NC_137821.1, on the reverse strand, counting down.
ACCTGAACCGTGCTGTTACACCTCACATTGTATCAATGGAGCATCAAAGAATCGACCATTGGTTACTTATGGTTGCAAACCAGGAGCGGGTCAACGCTGCTCATCTGTAGGGATGGGTATCGAGAAGCGGTTCTCGTTGAGAACCGGTTCCCTGTGGATCGATTCCTTGGAATCGTAAGCCAAAGTCCTTAACGATTCCGTTATCGATGCCTGCATATGCGCGCTGACATCCCACACGCTGCCTTGTTTTGTTAGAGCGCAGTCAACATGTCGTCCAAGTAGAAGCGTTGTAAAGTCTGGCTCTATATTTCGCAAGAATGTACATGTTAATGTCACGGTAAAATCGATCTCTTTCGAACGACCATCATTTCGACCGGAGGGTTAGCGACTCACTCCACGGAGGTTAGGGTTAGGGTGAGGGTTAGAGTCGGGTGTTGAAAAGATGACATGTAGTAACAGTGACAAGCTCCCAATGTCACACTGGCATTGGCTGCACCTGTGTGCTATATGCTAGTTTTGATAATGAGACAGCTTTCCTAGTTCAGTTGTTACTCAAGCTCACTGCATGAACGGACAAGTCTTCCCGTTCTGCGTCCGAGTTAGGGTCGTTATACACTCTAATAAGGAGCCTAACTAATTTCGGTTCGGGAGGGCTCCCCAACCCGAAATTATTTAGATTCGGGGGGAGTTCATCCATACTTTCTTAACGGCTAGTGCCGAAGTCGCATGTAAATATTGGAGGTCTGTGGCATGAAAACGTTTGTGGCCGAGAAATGAGCGTTGCAGGGCGGATACATATCTGACTGGCCCTCGCGGCTGCACGCTGGAGGTCCAGTGAGCAGCAGCGCAGCGTCGGGGTCTCTCTGTCTCTCTTATCACTCTCACACACGCGCAAGCTCCGTCGAAAACACTGAATCTACAAGCTCACATTATAGACGTGCCGCCTCTCTTGCTGCGTGCATCACTGTCACAATTCGTCGCGGAGTTTGCAGATCGGCTATAAACCATAGAAACAGGCTATCAACACGGAACACTAGCAAAGTTGTGCTTACTTTAAGCTCTTCTTTCCTCTTGAAAACGGTCAGCGAGACGCAGCAAAGCTGTGTGTGTGTGTGTGTGTGTGTGTGTGTGTGTGTGTGTGTGTGTGTGTGTGTGTGTGTGTGTGTGTGGGGCGCGTCGCGCGTGCCTCCACTCTCCAGCCATAGTGAGAACCAGCTGACAATGTATCCGCTATGCGACGCTCAAATCACGGCCACACAAGCATTTGGAAGTTGCCGTGTCTCCCTCCCAAATTACTGCTGTTTCCTTGGCTTCATAGCTGAGAAAATGAAATTGAAGCCGGGCTGAATGAATGAGAAGACACCGCTGAGTACCAAAATTAAGTCGGGAGGTCACAACATTTCTGCAGCACCGTGGAGCCGAGTTTATTCGGTTGACACCCCCCGAACCGGGGACGACCATATTTGGATTTGGACAGTGCCGAACCGAAATTAGTTAGGCTCCTTATTAGAGTGTGAATCGACCCTTAGACGTGCCCTAAAAAGTTTGTTTTGCAAGCCACCACCTCCCACGTTCTTACAACAAAACTGCATGTCCAATGTGCTCAGTGTTGCAAAATGCTCTCCTATACATCAAATGTGCAAGAAAGAAAAGCGTGTAAATCCGTTGATCCAATCTGTAGAAGACAGTGATTCTGCTTGTAGCTGTGTACAGCAGCAGCTCCACAAGCTTCACAGCCGTGTTATAGAGTACACTGTAAAATAAATTACGTTGTGCCTTCACATTCTGAGCACTGCAAAAACAGGATGTTGGATTGAGCACACTGTAAAAACTAAACTTTTTTGGCGATACATTTAAATAAAAACTACAAAAAGAAGAAAATGACAGGAGGAGCATATGGAGGGGAGGAGGTAGAAAAGACCATTGGCCACTATTTCTGACCAGCCCCCAGCATGGCTGCAAGCACTATACTATAGCACAATAGATGACCACTGTGTATGCTGTGCATAATCTATTCAGAGAATATCATATAAAAGAGAATGTATCTTAAATGAACCCATTAGTACTCTTTCTCCCACCCCCTTGCCCAAAGAGAATCAATAAAATAATTGATAAGGAATCGGATCAATAAGCAGAACTGGAACCGGAATTGCTAAAATCTTAACAATACCCATCCCTACACATCTGTCACAAGATGTCAGATCATCATCTCTCGTCAATGTACCGTTCAAGTATACCGTAATTGCCTGCAAATTGAGTTTCAGGAACTGATTGGTAGAGTTAGTCTCCCACTTCACGTCATTAGAGAACTTCAGAGAAAATGCCCAGTGGCACCTACCTCATGAATATTCATGTGAAATGGCCCTAAAATTCAGATAATACCGCTGGGTTTACTGGATGTGGATACAAAAATAAATCCATTGACATGATCCGAGCTATGCGCTACATCAATGACGGATATGTCTCATATGTGCCTGTTGACAATGACAACACCAAATTGAAGCCAGCTGTGAAGGTCATTGTCACAGGAGACAAAGCAGAACTCTTCTTGATAAGTTCTTGATAACAGCAAGACTAGGGTGACCATATTTTCAGCCGCTCAAACTGGGACACAAACCCCTGTTGCCTAAAACCGGGACCCTAAAAGCAATGTGCACGTTACCGTGCACGCGCGTGCCCATTTTCTAGTGTTTGTGCACGCGCACACACGCACCGCAGGGTTGCATGCAGGCAGTGAGTGATTGACAAACAGCCTCAGCGTTGAATTCAAACACGCAATGTATTTGTTCATGTTTTCTGATTGGTTAGGTGAGCATGTTTACATGAAAAGAACACTGAAAACAGCTACTATTATTTTAATTCTGCCGAAAACCGGGACAATTTTGTAGTGAATGTTGAAAATCGGGACATACTAGTGTTTTAGAGATATTTGTCGGGACACCGGGACACGCAGCTTGAAAACGGGACGGTCCCGGCCAAACCGGGACGTCTGGTCACCCTAAGCAAGACAGCGTATGAGAGAAACATTGGCATTGTTAATTCTGTTGCTGACTTTCATTGCAGCATGAACTTCAATTAAGTCATTTTCAAAGAGTTCTATAATGTTTCCTCCAAACCAGAGATTGGCATGTTGTTTCACTTGAGGAATGTAACTGACAGGTGAAATGTAAACGCATCAGCACTGGGAGACCATTTTAGAGCAAATGATGCATTCATCAAGGATGTCATATGCCCTCCAAACCACAGCTACTTTGGACTGCTTTGTGTGATAAGTGGGATAGGTGTGTGCAATGGCAGTCCCACAGTAATCAGTGGGACTGGTACCTGGTGTGTGCAATGGCACCAGCCTTTTCAAAATGGCATATTAGGTGTCTGTACAGGCAGAGTGAGAATGCGTTTGTCCAGGTTGCCTGCTTCACGCTGCTGGCGGTGTGTTGCCTTGTGTTTGTGCTCGTGGCATAATGACATTCATTTTGGAGCTCAGGACTAGAAGTCTGAGCTGTCAGTGACATGTGTTTGCACACAAGCTCAGAGAAGCAAAGATGGGTCATGTTTATGTCTTCAATAGATGGGTCAACAAGCCACAAACTAGAGCCGTCCCTGTGTATGAGACACATGGGTCTAGAGATTGTGCCTGTTAGACGGTGAACCGCTGTTCTTTTTACCCTTTTTTGTTTGTACAGTCTATGCTGCTACTTAATTTGTGTTGCCCCAGTGGCTTTGAACTAACTTCACCCTAGTGGTTTAAAACTAACTTTAAACCACTGTCTCTGACTTTGTCATTGACGGGTTGTTTTGGATACGACAGAGATATTAATAGTAGTACATTTTGGCTTACATTTGGACTAGACATATGTGCAGGATTTGCCCAAACAAAACACCCCACCAAGTCATTTCAGCTCTCCATTAGAGAAACAGCAATGGTTTGACACTCAACTTGGCATCATTGTGGAGAGCTATATTTTGAATGACCACACACCAACAATTTTCCCAGCACCAGCTCCAAGACCAAAGAGACAGCCTGAAACACAACACAAATGCCATTTAGATGAGTGTCTCTATCCACCATTCGCTAATCTAAAAGATCTCAAACACGAAAAGGAAGTACATGGTTTCCAACTTTCCCATCACACTCCTCCAACCACAGCAACCACATCTCAGAGTGGTTTTATAACTGATGGTGTTTATAATTACCACACTCATTTACTGAAGATGGCCATGCTAGAGAGAAATGTCCAGGATTCGGTGAAGGAGGGGGAGCCGGCTATGGACATTTAAGATGCTTCATTTTAGACAGGCCGGTTGACATCGGTACAGCTTGGAGGCACTGAAACTCCAGTTAGATCTCCATGCTTTACTTAGCCCAAGTGAGGCCCATAGACTGCGATGGAATAGGGCTGTGAATGTCAACGTAGGTGCTGGGAACAACACATCTCTGGACATGAATTGTGAGCACTACATACTCTACACGAAGGAGTGCATTTCACAGATTGCCGCAAACATCAATTTTGGCATTGCGCAGTCCATGAGCCAAAGTTTGGGAGAGACGAGGCTCATTCTGGACAACTTTAACCAAGCCTGTAAAGTTCTGTGTGTCAGGGAGACACAGCTGCCAACCGTCCGTGTGCTGCACAAACTCCAGGTGTTCAGGCAGAAGCCGGGCAGGATATAACACCACTTTAAAGGACAACTTTAGTTTTTTTACAACAATGGTTCATATTTTTGATTGTAATTAAAGAATATAAAACATGAGTGTTAAAATTATTTAATTTACTTCTTTCTATTGTTTTAGAGATTCTTATTTCACTGTTCACACAAAGCGGTACACAGTATGTCTATAGTCATGTCATCAACATGGATCTGTCCCATTTAGTGTCACCATTAGGCCAATTTTTGCAAAACACATTTTTGGACACTGCTCCTATAGATTTTGCCCTAAAGTCACACAAAGCGGTACACAGCATGTCTCAGGCGTATTTGTGTATACATGTGACCTGGCGGTCGCTAATCTCCTGATTAGGGAGTCTTACTGGTTATTATTCAAAACATGTCTGAAGAATTTACTTCTTGACCGGGACATTCTAGCGTGCTTACCGACAGGTTTTGAAAAAACATACATGGCCTACAGCTTGCAGAGTACTGTCTAATGTTTACGGATTTTCAAAATGGCATGAAGATCCAATTATTTTAGTGGGGGAGCATTTTGCTGTTTTCTACCGGTATGTGTCGCTAACCCTCCCGATGCTCCGTTGTCGAAATGATGGCTTTTAGTGGTTTGTCCACTACTCTCTACTATCAAGGATCAGATACGGTCCCTCAATAGCTAGGGTATGGCAAAGTTTTTTCCCCGGGTTTCTTGAGCTGGATATGGCAGCCTGAAAGGGTTGTTCAAGTGCAGCTAAACACTGCATGTTAGTAAACGTGCCACAATTAACAATAATGCATTGCACCAGTGCAGCTGATCTGCGGAACCTGGGAATCTACCATTTTGTCAAGATGGGGAGAATACAAGTGTATAATACCTTGTTAAAGTGACCACATTGTTTCTTTTTGCATTTGTAGTTATTTTACTGTAAACACAATAACCAGCACAGATACACAAAGAGACATTCATGGATTTATATTTAAAAGTAACTTTTATCCCCCCCCCTGGACCCAGGGTATGGCAGCTGCATACCCCTGCCATACCCAATTGACACCCCTGGATGTCAGGGTCTTTCAAGGAGCTACACATTTCTGCCTTAACATCCTTTACATCCTCAGCTGTCTCTGAGTGGAACCAGTCTGGTTCCTGGAATGTCTTTTGCACCTGCAGTGTGCAGAACGCTTAGTACAAAGGTACAGTTACCGGTACTTACAGTACTTGGACCCCACCCCCCATTATACCAAATGTCTCTGCCAAAAATAACCGATCTAAGCACAAGCTCACAGCAAATCAATGCGCTGCAAGCTTGTAGATAGGTTATCTCTAGCCAACGTCCGTTATGTCCCCCAACAAATATGGAGGCTGGCTTAAAGTGGTTAAAGCTATATCAGTGCCTTAAGTGTACAGTAGATTACCCTGAAAGACTGCCTCAAGAAAAGGCAAAGGTGCAGGGACAGGATGGTGTGATCATCAAAGGTGCAGGGAGAGGATGGTGTGATCCTCAAAGTCGTGCAGCTCCTCTGTCCATTCTTGGTAACGGAAGAAATGACCACAAATCCCACACCGTTTGCAGTACGTGGACACATCTGCATGCAAAATACAAGTATGTATTATCTCTCTCTCTCTCTCTCTCTCTCTCTGTGTGTGTGTGTGTGTGTGTGTGTGTGTGTGTGTGTGTGTGTGTGTGTGTGTGTGTGTGTGTGTGTGTGTGTGTGTGTGTGGGAGAGGGAGAGATCATAAAAGTAGAGTGAATAAAAATTGCTACATTGCATTTAGCAAAAGAACCAGTTAAAGGATCAATAATGTATTCATGAACTAAACATACTCTAATATTCCACTATATGTCACTATGTTGGCTTTGTGGGTTATCAACATTGGATCTGAGAGAGGAATCTTTCCAGGGCAGACAGTGCAAAAGTTCTCAAGAGGTATGAGGCGCTTTGGCGGTCTCTCTTCACTCTGGGAACATGCATCCTTTGGCATTACTTTATGTGGTGAAGACACATCAGGTGGCAGTACAGTACAGTACAGTACGTACAGTACAGTACAGTACAGTACAGTACAGTACAGTACAGTACGTACAGTACAGTACAGTACAGTACAGTACAGTACAGCTGGCAATTTCTTGCTGCCAAAATAATTGATCAGTGAGGTCAAAGCAGCTCCCTCAGGTAGATATAGATTATCCTGTGACCTTCAGGAGCCAATTCTTGAAAAGTGTCAAACACGTCACTGTCTGTAGAACAAACCTTTAGGAACATTTCAGGTCGGGTCTGATTCAAGTGCCATTTTGCTATTGTGAGCAAAAGTGTTTCTCTGCTTTGAACATGGACAATGCCAATAATACTTTTTTATGTTATAACAAACAGCCACTCACTCTCCCCAACCGAGAATAATATGGTGCGCATTCTTATAAGACAAATAAACTCTTGATTCTCCACTGCAAAATGTGAGCTCTGTACTCAGTGGGCTGTTTTCAAAGTCCGCTTTCTCCTTTCTGACGAGACACATTTGTTTGTGTGTTTTCAGAAATCCACTTCTTTCTGAACATATCAGACAGAATGTCTTCCTTCAGTGTGACCACGGCTTTGGATGGATCAGGACAGCATTATAATGACCTCACATGAACACACTGAAACCCTAGTGTAAGCCACTTTGTGTAAGATATTGACAAGGCTTGACAACGACTTTATAGTTGAGTGAGTTTACTTCTCATAGCAGCGTATCATACAGCGTAGCATTCATTCACTTCATAATACCAACATGATCTTGGCTAACACCTAATATGAAATCCCCCTTTTTATAGATTTTTTCTTTTCTTTCAATCAATGTCCTGATCAATGTCATGTTCGTTAGTGATAGGAAAGGTTTCCTCACTAGTTGGCCTCAGATGTTGGGGTTTCTCCTGTACTGTCTCCCATCAGGTGTACGGATAACAAAGGATCTCGGCAGCTCATGTCTCTGCAGAACCACAGCTGGCTGCCAGGTCTTTCCTCTTTGCATCCTGACATTGTCTCCTGCTTGCAAATCAGACAGGTTCTTGGTTTGCCTGTCGAAGTACAGTTTGTGCTTATCCTGTTATTCTCTCAGCTTGCTGCGTACCTGGTCAGACCCCTCTGGAGTAAGCAGGGTGCTTCAAGTTGACAATTTTCCTTTTAGCTGCCTCCCCATTAGCAGCTGTGCTGGTGATAATCCTACACCCTCAAGCGGTGTGTTGCGATATTCCAATAGTGAAATGTAGGTATCACCATTGCTGTCCTCTGCTTTTTTCAGCAAGTTTTTAACTTAGAGAAATAATCCACACACAGTAGAAAGTCAGATCCTCAAAAATGAAAGAGATCAGTCCCTACTTTCTCGCATGGTCTGTTCGCTAATCTAAAAGATCTCAAACACGAAAAGGAAGTACATGGTTTCCAACTTTCCCATCACACTCCTCCAACCACAGCAACCACATCTCAGAGTGGTTTTATAACTGATGGTGTTTATAATTACCACACTCATTTACTGAAGATGGCCATGCTAGAGAGAAATGTCCAGGATTCGGTGAAGGAGGGGGATGCCGGCTATGGAAATTTAAGATGCTTCATTTTAGACAGGCCGGTTGACATCGGTACAGCTTGGAGGCACTGAAACTCCAGTTAGATCTCGATGCTTTACTTAGCCCGAGTGAGGCCCATAGACTGCGATGGAATAGGGCTGTGAATGTCAACGTAGGTGCTGGGAACAACACATCTCTGGACATGAATTGTGAGCACTACATACTCTACACGAAGGAGTGCATTTCACAGATTGCCGCAAACATCAATTTTGGCATTGCGCAGTCCATGAGCCAAAGTTTGGGAGAGACGAGGCTCATTCTGGACAACTTTAACCAAACCTGTAAAGCTCTGTGTGTCAGGGAGACACAAAGAGACATTCATGGATTTATATTTAAAAGTAACTTTTATCCCCCCCCCCCCCCCCCCCCCTGGACCCAGGGTATGGCAGCTGCATACCCCTGCCATACCCAATTGACACCCCTGGATGTCAGGGTCTTTCAAGGAGCTACACATTTCTGCCTTAACATCCTTTACATCCTCAGCTGTCTCTGAGTGGAACCAGTCTGGTTCCTGGAATGTCTTTTGCACCTGCAGTGTGCAGAACGCTTAGTACAAAGGTACAGTTACCGGTACTTACAGTACTTGGACCCCACCCCCCATTATACCAAATGTCTCTGCCAAAAATAACCGATCTAAGCACAAGCTCACAGCAAATCAATGCGCTGCAAGCTTGTAGATAGGTTATCTCTAGCCAACGTCCGTTATGTCCCCCAACAAATATGGAGGCTGGCTTAAAGTGGTTAAAGCTATATCAGTGCCTTAAGTGTACAGTAGATTACCCTGAAAGACTGCCTCAAGAAAAGGCAAAGGTGCAGGGACAGGATGGTGTGATCATCAAAGGTGCAGGGACAGGATGGTGTGATCCTCAAAGTCGTGCAGCTCCTCTGTCCATTCTTGGTAACGGAAGAAATGACCACAAATCCCACAGCGGTTGCAGTACGTGGACACATCTGCATGCAAAATACAAGTATGTATTATCTCTCTCTCTCTCTCTCTCTCTCTCTCTGTGTGTGTGTGTGTGTGTGTGTGTGTGTGTGTGTATGTGTGTGTGTGTGTGTGTGTGTGTGTGTGTGTGTGTGTGTGTGTGTGTGTGTGTGTGTGTGTGTGTGTGTGTGTGTGTGTGGGAGAGGGAGAGATCATAAAAGTAGAGTGAATAAAAATTGCTACATTGCATTTAGCAAAAGAACCAGTTAAAGGATCAATAATGTATTCATGAACTAAACATACTCTAATATTCCACTATATGTCACTATGTTGGCTTTGTGGGTTATCAACATTGGATCTGAGAGAGGAATCTTTCCAGGGCAGACAGTGCAAAAGTTCTCAAGAGGTATGAGGCGCTTTGGCGGTCTCTCTTCACTCTGGGAACATGCATCCTTTGGCATTACTTTATGTGGTGAAGACACATCAGGTGGCAGTACAGTACAGTACAGTACAGTACGTACAGTACAGTACAGTACAGTACAGTACAGTACAGTACAGTACAGTACAGCTGGCAATTTCTTGCTGCCAAAATAATTGATCAGTGAGGTCAAAGCAGCTCCCTCAGGTAGATATAGATTATCCTGTGACCTTCAGGAGCCAATTCTTGAAAAGTGTCAAACACGTCACTGTCTGTAGAACGAACCTTTAGGAACATTTCAGGTCGGGTCTGATTCAAGTGCCATTTTGCTATTGTGAGCAAAAGTGTTTCTCTGCTTTGAACATGGACAATGCCAATAATACTTTTTTATGTTATAACAAACAGCCACTCACTCTCCCCAACCGAGAATAATATGGTGCGCATTCATATAAGACAAATAAACTCTTGATTCTCCACTGCAAAATGTGAGCTCTGTACTCAGTGGGCTGTTTTCAAAGTCCGCTTTCTCCTTTCTGACGAGACACATTTGTTTGTGTGTTTTCAGAAATCCACTTCTTTCTGAACATATCAGACAGAATGTCTTCCTTCAGTGTGACCACGGCTTTGGATGGAGTAGGACAGCATTATAATGACCTCACATGAACACACTGAAACCCTAGTGTAAGCCACTTTGTCTGTGTAAGATATTGACGAGGCTTGACAACGACTTTATAGTTGAGTGAGTTTACTTCTCATAGCAGCGTATCATACAGCGTAGCATTCATTCACTTCATAATACCAACATGATCTTGGCTAACACCTAATATGAAATCCCCCTTTTTATAGATTTTTTCTTTTCTTTCAATCAATGTCCTGATCAATGTCATGTTCGTTAGTGATAGGAAAGGTTTCCTCACTAGTTGGCCTCAGATGTTGGGGTTTCTCCTGTACTGTCTCCCATCAGGTGTACGGATAACAAAGGATCTCGGCAGCTCATGTCTCTGCAGAACCACAGCTGGCTGTCAGGTCTTTCCTCTTTGCATCCTGACATTGTCTCCTGCTTGCAAATCAGACAGGTTCTTGGTTTGCCTGTCGAAGTACAGTTTGTGCTTATCCTGTTATTCTCTCAGCTTGCTGCGTACCTGGTCAGACCCCTCTGGAGTAAGCAGGGTACTTCAAGTTGGCAATTTTCCTTTTAGCTGCCTCCCCATTAGCAGCTGTGCTGGTGATAATCCTACACCCTCAAGCGGTGTGTTGCGATATTCCAATAGTGAAATGTAGGTATCACCATTGCTGTCCTCTGCTTTTTTTCAGCAAGTTTTTAACTTAGAGAAATAATCCACACACAGTAGAAAGTCAGATCCTCAAAAATGAAAGAGATCAGTCCCTACTTTCTCACATGGTCTGTGAGGTAGGGGGTGTGAGAGCAACGGCTCTCTCGGGTTGCTGTTATGGTTCTCATTACACATGGCACATTGAGACACCATTTCCTCAATTTCTGAAGACATGTGTGGCCAATACAGAATGTCTCTGGCTCTTTCTTTACAATTCACAATTCCTAGATGTGACTCATGTATTTTGTTCAGCATTTCCTGTCTATCTGAGTTGGAACAATGAGGATGGCTCCTTTAAACATCATCCCTGAGGTGTGAGTGATTTCATCCCTAAAGGTCCAATAAGGCTGCATTGTTTTTGGTACTTAACTGCACTCCGTTCGTGTAATGTCTTTCAGTAATTGCATTTTGGGGTTGTCTGCCAATGCAGATCTGAACGTGTGCAGTTTCTCCTCTGACACAGGTAGCTGAAGTGTGATCAAATTCACTTCCAAATCTTTCTCCAGCAGCTCCTCTTTTTGCTTGTTAAGGAATGCACGGCTCAGTGCGTCTGCTATATGAAGCTCCTTGCCTGGATGATAGGTGACTTTAAGGCTGTATCTTTGCAGCCTCAGCAGCATCCTCTGTAGCCTCATTGGAGCTTGATGTAAGGGTTTTTTAAAGATGATCTCCAGTGGCATATGGTCACTCTCAACTTGAATGACCTAAACGTACTGGTGAAACTTCTCACATCCATAGACATTTAGACAATGGCAAGTAGCTCTTTTTCTATTTGCGCATAACGGCTCTGACAGTCACTGCAGAGTGCCTGTGACGCACACGCTTCTGGCTGTCCCTCCTGTAGTAGGACTGCTCTGATGCCTTCTGAGCTGGTGTCTACTGACAGAGTAACTGGTTTGTTCACATCATAAAACTTTAACATCAGAGTATTGGTGACCAGCTGTTTGAGTTGCTCAAAACTCCTCTGTTGTGGTTCCTCCCAGTGCCACTCTGACAGGTTAGGAATAAACTTTGCGAGATACTTGATCATGCCGTTGAACCTCAGTAATTCCTGTTTATCCTGTGGCGGTGGAAGCTGTGTCACTGTTCTGATTTTTTTCTCATCCGGTTTCAGTCCACTGGCACTGAGTTTGTGTCCAATGTATTTTATTTCAGTTGTTCTGATTGTGCATTTATCTCTGTTGACCTTTAAGTTATTTTCTCTCCAATAGCAATCTCAGCCTGTGGTCATGTTCTTCTACAGAGTCTCCCCACACAAGCATGTCATCAATGATATTTACAACTCCTTCAAGCCCCTCTATCATATGTGCAATGGCCCTCTGGAACACCTCGGGTGCTGAACAGATGCCAAACTGTAACCGCAGGAACCGTTACTGTCCGATTGGGGTATTAGGTGCAGAGCTTTGAACTCTCTTCATCTAATTTGATTTGCCAAAACCCTTTATTAGTGTCTAGTACTGAGAAATACTTGGCGTTTGGCATACAGGAAACTACTTCCTCAACAGTCAGTAATGGATAGTGCTCCCGTTTAGTAGCTTCATTCACCCTAAGTCCGGTCAATCTGAATATGGTGCTGACCAGGTATGGAACCCAGTCCATTTAATAACTCCTCATACTCTTTGAGGATGTCATCCTCCTTTCCAACTTGATGCATCCTCCTCACCAAGCCTATAGTTTCACACAAGTGGCTCCCCAGTATAGCTGGTACATCTTCTTGAGTGATTTCAAACTCAATGTTGTGCTTTTGGCCTTTGTATTCACAGGTTAGAGCTCTCTTGCCCAGCGGTGCTATTTTCTGCCCAAAGAAAGCAACAAGTTTGCTCTTACTCGCTTTGAGCTTGCCTCTGACCTCCAGTGCATTGAATGTTTTCACCGACATCGCAGTCTGTGCCTGGCAATTTAAAAGTCACAACTTTTGTATTTATTTTTAGGCTTTCCATCCATTTTCCTCCCTCAGTTTCAGTCTCAGCTGACTCCATCACACTAATGTGTTTGTCATGCTCCTTACTGAGTGTGCCAATGAACATGTCATTTTCCTCTTCACTTTGCTCTTTCTATTTGGTTGCTGCCACTAGACTGACTGACTCTGTGTCTGATTCTGTGATCTTAGTCAGGCGGAAATTCTGGAAAAAGGCCTTCTATAAGCAGGTTAGAGGCATTTGGGGGTAAAAGTGGGTAACCAGGCCATTTTACATATTTCAGGGGTGCAGAATCTGAAAAACCTGGTTACCAATCAAAATTTTGAGTTTTTGACCTTCTAATTTGCATAACAAAGTGGCTACCGAATTGTAGATTTTGAACGATTTATTCAAGCAATATTTCTCTTTCAAAAAACCTTTCATTATTTTATCATATAATCAGGGTTTTGCGAACACCCAGGACAGTTTTTGAGTTGCTTGATTCAGTTTATATTTAGATATTTGATATTCATTGTATCAGACACGCCCCCTTCCTATACAAACCCATTGTAACTTCAAACTCCATTTAAACCATGATAGATTTAATGAAAACACCCGTCCTTTTTTCTGGTGACTCCTGACGCCCTCCTAATACGTGAGCAGGTCGTGTTCTTTTGATAACTCCTTTCATTTCTTTTTAATAATTTATTTTTTGTATTTATTTATTTTTCATTTTCCCAAATAATTATTACAAAGAAATTAAAAAAGTTATCGAAAAACACTGCCTGTTCGTGTATTAAGAGGGCGTCAGGAGTCACCAGAAAAAAAGAATGGGTGTTTTCATTGAATCTATCATGGTTAAAATGTTTTTGTATTTAAGTGAAATATCTCTTTTAAATCAAAATAAAACATTTTAACCATGATAGATTCAATGAAAACACCCATTCTTTTTTCTGCTGACTCCTGATGCCCTTCTAATACACGAACAGGTAGTGTTCTTTCGATAACCCTTTTAGTTTATTTTCTGTAATTATTTGGAAAAATGAAAGAAATAAAATACAATTAAGAACTTATTAAAGATAAATGAAAAATGTTATTGACAAAACATAACCTGCTCATGTATTAGGAGCATATCAGGAGTCACCAGAAAAAAGGACGGGTGTTCTCATTAAATCTATCATGGTTAAAATGGAGTTTGAAGTTACAATGGGTTTGTATAGGAAGGGGGCGTGTCTGATAAAATTAATATCAAATATCTAAATCTAAACTGAATCAAACAACTCAAAAACTGTCCTGGGTGTTCCCAAAAGCTTGATTAGAAGATAAAATTACTAAAGGTTTTTTGAAAGTGAAATATCCCTTGAAGAAATAGTTTAAAATTGACAATTCTGCAGCTATTTTGTTATGCAAATTAGAATGTCAAAAACTCAAAATTTTGCTTGGTAACCATTTTTTTCAGATTCAGCACCCTTGAATTGTGTAAAATAGACTGGTTCCCAACTTTTACCCCAAAATGCCTCTAACAATCACATTTTTCAGAAATACCACTAGACTATCTGTACATTTTGGCAAAGTGATCTTTCTTTTAACAATTGTTACACATTTTGAAACCACATCTATTGCAACTTGAACCACTCTGTTCTGTATTTGGTTTCACTCTAAAGTATTTTTCCCTGAAAGTTTGTACTGTGTGCTTTTCCACTTCTGTCAGTGCTTTCATTTGAGTAGTCGTTAACCACTTGAACCCCAGGGGGGGTCCAGGGGAAAAATCTGCCTAAAATGCATGCCCAAATTGGAACAGTTGTGGACACAAAACTACAATGATTGTGGCTACTCTTGACCCACCAAATGTAAACTAACCCCTGAAAAATCCCCCTATGGAAAATTTGCATTCTGAATAGTGAAACATACTCAAGAACTCATTGGAGACATATAGGGAATAGAGAAATTGTCCATTAAGGTGTCATCAATTGATAGGCAAAATCTTATGAATATATTTCAAACTATGTAAACTCTACATGTTTTAGTGAGAGTAGGGCTGTAAAATTAGTAATGTAAAAGTATAGGGTGAAAAATGATGAAAGCAAGTAAAAAATAATGTGTAACTAGAAGCAGTGCTCTTCCGAGCACAGGTCTCCACCAGCCCGTGCGTCCTTGTGAACTGATCGGTGGAGTTATAGGTAAAACCACAAATCAGCCTGTTATAGCGCCACCATGAGGCTGATTTAAAAAAGAATACGTGGCATTTCTTCCTCGGCCTAGTGGGAACGTGTGTGCGCGATTTCATGATAATTGCACTTTGCGTTTGTGATTTGAGGCATTTTGTTCCAAACGGCTCAATCCTACAAACTTTGGAAGCCAATCTTAGCCAATCAGGATGGAATATGCCAAATCGGAAAGATCCGTGTCGATCACATGACTGTCGAGATACTGCCTACCGATTTGTAGGATTTTTGGACAAAATCTGTAAGAATAGTGCACAGAAATGTGTTTTGCAAACATCGGCCACTAGGTGGCGCTAGAAAAGGCCCATTTTAAAAATTTAGGGCAGAGGTTCTAGTTTGGCATCCAGGGAATGTGTGTGCTCACTTTGGCAGCGACCGGGCCAACGGCGACTGAGATTAGCTGCTCACAAACTGCGAGGACGCACGCAATCCTACAAACTTTGGAAGCCAATCTTAGCCAATCAGGATGGAATATGCAAAATCGGACAGATCCGTGTCGATCACATGACTGTCGAGATACTGCCTACCGACTTGAAGGATTTTTGGACAAAATCTGTAAGAATAGTGCACAGAAATGTGTTTTGCAAACATCGGCCACTAGGTGGCGCTAGAAAAGGCCCATTTGAAAAATTTAGGGCAGAGGTTCTAGATTGGCATCCAGGGAATGTGTGTGCTCACTTTGGCAGCAACCGGGCCAACAGCGACTGAGATTAGCTGCTCACAAACTGCGAGGACGCACGGACGCGAAACATCGGCCACTAGGTGGCGCTAGAAAAGGCCCATTTGAAAAATTTAGGGCAGAGGTTCTAGATTGGCATCCAGGGAGTGTGTGTGTTCACTTTGGCAGCGTCCGGGCCAACGGCGACTGAGATTAGGTGCTCACAAACTGCGAGGACTCACGGACGCACGGACGCACGGACGGACGGACGGACGCACGGACGGACGGACGGAGGGGAAAACATACTCTCCCCTCAGCCTTCGGCTGGTGGAGACAATAATAATGTAATATGAATAATGCATGGATGAAATTGAAATTGTAATTTGATTTTGTCTCTTTTGATTTATTGACCTCTGAACAGTTTGGTGACTGGTCATGGGAAGCCGGCTTCCCATATGGGGCTTAATTCACTTGCCCAAATCTGCTTCTCTTAAAGGAGGCCTGTCACCTAAGGGGTTACTGTCACTTTAAGAATCATCTTAAAAAACAAGTTAATATTTTTATGATGTTATTGTGGGGATGCGCAATTATAAGCCAATCAAATTAATTGTCTGCATAGCCTGACTGTATGACTACTTACTGTACTGGTCAGCTGTTGTTAGGCAGATTACACTGAGACAGTTTCAAACTGCACAGAGATGCACAGAGAGACCAGGGAAAGAGAACACATGAACTACTGTATAATACTATTATAATTTCGGGGATGACAGCGGTCCTTTAACAGTCTGCCTCTCACTTGGTCATTAATGCCACACACAATTCGGTCACGTACCAGTGAATCGTGCAGATCTCCAAATTTGCAGTCCTTGGCCTTGTTCTTTAAATCCGTCACATACTGTAAGAATCAATGGGCTCCGACTGCTTCTGTGCTCTCGTGAAAAAGATGTGTAGCATACAGCGTAGCATTCATTCACTTCATAATACCAACATGAACTACTGAACACTGCACAACACTGCCGTTAAGTGTAGGTTGGCTACAGGTGCCCATGAGGCACAACACCCAATATATGACAGTCTGGCAAATTCTGACTGTTTGCAAAATTCTAATTCGCAGACTTTGTGGCTCTTTCCCCAGGTGAACTTAAGTACATGTATGGGGTTTCTCAGACCAGCAAATGTTCTTGCAACAGCAAAAGATAGATTTTCTTTGGTCTAAGCATTGCGATGGAAGATGGCGATTGGCAGTGATGTCACAAACAGATGATGAGTGGCGTCTATCAATGTGAGCCTTGAGGTTTTTCTTATTCAGTTCCAATTTTTTTTTTTTTACTTTTTTTGCCCTTGACTGGAGTACTTTGCTGGCTGTTGAGGTGTCAGTACAGGCTGTTGGGGATGAGGAAGCCACTGTGGAGGCTGCAAAGGTGACAGTGGATAGAATACCGGTATATTCTAGCGGTATTAGTTGTACAATGCGTTTTCCCATCTTTAAGTTGTGTTGCAGGGGAACATGTTACAGACACTCCTGTGTTACGATGTGTTTGTGTGCATTACTTACACTGGCGCAACCAGGGAACAGTGCCGCTTGGGCGATGAGAAAAGGGGACTCTGCTGGAGATGTAGATGGAGATGGGGGACTGAGTTACTAGGGACCAAGGCAGATATACAAGCGCACAGCGCGGCACCGAGTGCCGCAATGCGAGCTTGTAGATCTGCTATTTTTGAAAAGTCGTGAAAATGTGTGCAAATCTTTGAATATATGTATTTTTTAAGCGAACATAACATTTTGCTTCTGGGGGTCCCTGGAATGAAATATTTTGAGATGGAGGCTCCGTGGCCAAATACATATAATTTTGGGTGTCCTTTATGTGAAAAAGTTTGAGCACCACTGACTTAGAAACAGAAAACCGAAACCGCAGTGAATCCTTTGACCCAGGGCCCAGGATTTGGTGCGACACCCCTGAGTGGGAGAACAGTTTTGGAGGAGAAAGGGAGGATGAGGTGGAGAGCTATTTGCGCCCAAAAGCCAACAGCGTCAACTTGCCTTTAGCATTGGAATGCAGAGAAACTGACAAACTGGGCAGCGGCCGATGATTAATTATCGCCTATAGACAATAGCTGTGGAATGCTGCCACACATTCCTTCACATGAGACAGCAGTGAAGGCACGCAACATTTCAGTCCGTTCTCACCCCCCCTGCTTCACCCCCCTGACACGTTTTGAACTCGCTTTTGGCGTCATCCCGTCAGATGCGGAGGGAGCACATAGTGCACATGCGCCGACACGTTTACTCGAATATGTATCTACCGTTAGTGGGAATCGAACCCGGGCCTTAGTGGGGGGTGGGGGTGGGGGGGGGGGAGAAATCTTGAGGAAAAAGAAGGGAAAGGATGCAATTCTAACGCAGCTTCATGTGAAATCCTGCCGCAAGCGATTATGTATCAGAATATTTTCAAAAAGCACTGAAATGTTAACACTAGCTTTTCCAAAAAGGGTAAGTATGGATTCCAAGGTCGCCGGTTTGTTCCCCACTTACACCAAAAGTAACCTGACAGTAACAAGTGCTCTTGCTGTGTGTGATGTGAAATAAAGTGTAGAGAGCCGTCCCGCCACAACAAGAGCGATAATTGTAAATTATGGGCATACCCATACCACAGATGGTAACATGGACATGCTGGGCCCGAATTCAGCACGGGAAAAAGAGTTGGAGAGGCCCTCATTGTGCGCTATAGAGAGAGATCTCTCTCTATAGCGCTGCTGCAACTCAAAGATTTGCCATTTCAGATCATGACAAGTGACAAGCCAGTGGGCCAATTACTGTACATGATTTATATTTTGTCGTCGGGTGAAAACCTTGTTTGGCCAAAACCGTTTGTTTTGTATTTATCATTTAAAAAATGTTAAACTAGTGAAAACAGCCGATCTACAAGCACACGCGTTGTGTGCTTGTAGTTCTGCTGTTTTCACTACTTTTGTGCAACGGCCTTGTTTGATGAAGCAGGGCTTTGCTTTGCAATGTATACATTTGAAACTTGGAGATACAAGGTTTCTGCCCGACAGTGACGATTTACTTTGTTGGCCGCCCAGCCCCCAAAATGGAACGAAGGCCGACATTTTATTTTTAATGTTTTCCTAATGGCCGGCCTGGACCGGCCGGGAATGAACCGGCCGTTCGGGAGTTGTCCCGCTTTTCCCAGTGGTCCCTGAATGGTAATGATAGTAGACAATGACAGTGGTGAATGGCAATTGTTGGCATCAGTTTCAGAGTAATTTGATTAATAATGCAATTAAAATCCATCTGTAGGCCTATTTTCAGGGCGTCAGTAGACCTATAGGTAACAAAGGATATGAGTTTGGTTGCTTCCATGCAATACATAGCCTACTGTCATCAGTGCATATACAGTTCAGTTTAAAACCATTAGTCCTTGCATATTATAGAAAGCCATCAATTGTATGTGTGTGTATAGGGCACAGCTTCCCTGTAACCAGTGGTGAAAGTGGGTCGCTACGCGGCCGAAAAAAATTGGGAGGCTCTAACCCCCCAAAACCCCTGAAATGCATAGAAAACTGCATTTTGGCACAGTTATACACACAATAAAAACACTACAGGTCCTACACCTGAATTAGGCAACGGCATTACACTTACTGTACATGAAACATGATTGAAATCCTAAAGGAAATATCTATAATAAGCCTCTTCATATTGTTCATTGTTCCATACAGAAGGGTAAGCATATATATATTATTATAATAATTATTATATTATTATATATATTATTATTAATATTATTATAACCAGTTATCTAAAGTACATTTACTAAAGTACTGTATTTAAGTACAGGCCTAGCCTACTTTACTGGAGTATTTCCAATACTTTTAATTCTACTCCACTACATCTCCCATTCCCAGATGCAGAATAGAATCATTTTGGTAGCTTAAGGCTGCATCGCATGCAGGCACAGACACGACAAGTCCTCCTAGAGATGGGATTTATGGTTCTTTGAAGTGAGCCGGATCTCTGGGATCCGTTCGTTTCAAAGAGCCGTTCAAAAGACGTACATTTTGATACCAATACTTTTTTTTTTTTTTACTTTTACTCAAGTACATTAACCATATTTAAATTTTCTTGCAGGGGAACATGTTACAGACACTCCTGTGTTGTGTTTGTGTGCATTACTTACACTGGTGCAGCCAGGGAACAGTGCAGGCTGCTTGGGCGATGAGGCCAGGGGACTCTGCTGGAGATGTAGCGCTAGCTGAGGCCAACAAGGCCACGGTTGAGACTGTAGAGGTGTCAGTACAGACTGCTTGGGATGAGGTGACAGTGATATAGAATACATTATAGTGGTATTAGTTGTATAATGTGTTTTCCCATGTTTAATTTGTTGTGTTGCAGGGAGAACATGGCTATGCCCACTCCTGTTCTTGCATCACTTACTCTGTTGAAGGGATAAAGCTGCAGAGACTGCGCACTTCAGTGTTTAAAAATTGTGGTCTTGGTTCTAGTCGTGATCTATAATTTTTAAAGCGAACATTTGTAACTCAAATATTTGCTTCTGGGGGGTCCCCGGAACAACGTATTTTGAGATGGCGAAACCCCGCGGCCAAATACATGTAATTTTGGGGGTCCTTGACATGAAAAAAAAATAGCAGATCTATAAGCTGTCAATTCACTGTTGGGCAGGTATTCACTGTAGTTGTACTCTTTATGACGTGAAGTAAAATGTCTCTCCAAGTTTCCCATCTTTAGAAACACAGCCGCTTTACAAACAAGGCAAACACATTTACTGTAGAATGCGACATGGTGAAAAGATAATCTTCTTCCCACTCTGGATGGAAGGTTTTTGCCTTCTTTACCGTGCTCATCTTTGGTAAAACTTTTCCTTTTTTACTAGACTTAATACTGCCTTCCCCCGCACCATCCACTCTTGAAAACAACAAGGCATTGCATTGTGGGTTTCACCCAACAGCCAGTTGTGAGTCAGGCACCAAAATGCTTTGTGGCTGCCCTGCACATAATTGCATTTTCTCTGGATACTTGGTAAACTTGGCTGTTGCTCTGTACATGATCTTGTTCTATTTTGTTCCCCTCTACACCAAACACTCTTTGAAAATAGCCGATCTACAAGCTCACACAGACTCGCACAAAGACCCATCACTGTGCTAAGCCAACTGGCATGATTCAGCCATGCAATGCAGGATGCACAATTTATTATTGCTGCATACCTGGTAAACTTGACTGTTTGTTCTGTAGTTTCATGCATTAATCTGCTCTCCCCCCACCTTCACACCCCCCCACACCTGATGATTAAAGCCCTTCAGACCTACGCCAGACTTGACTGCCAGGATCAAGTCCTTAATACAGTCCTCAAGCATGGCCTCAGCAATGACGCGCTTGCTGAGAATGTTCCTGACATCACGGAAACACTGGCTGCTGCCCTAGTGAGGTAGGCTTTGTTTACTGTTACTAAAATCAACGGGGCCACGGTTGAGGCTGTAGAGGTTATTGTAGCTATTGTTGCGACCGTAGGTCGCATTTACTACAGAAACCTCCACCGGCTGTCTGTCTGTCTGTCTGTCTGTCTCTCCGTCACACGTCACACGTCACACTTTTGCCCTGCTCATATCTCCACAACCGTTGCCCCCATCCATGCCAAATTTTGCACACACACTCCTTACCTGCCAAACTACAACCTCCAAGGACCCCCAAATGTGCAAAAATGACCACCCCAACGGGGCTGCTCACGGGGAATTCCTGGGGACCACCCACTCCTGGTGCTCCAGAACGGATGCAAAAGTGGTGGCGCCCCCAGTGGAGGACCCCCTCCACTGCAGCTCACATAAAATGCCGTAACTCGAGCTAGGAGCGTCCGGGAGAGCCGGGGCCGGTACCTATTCGTCCGCCAAGGCAACGCGGAGACCCCACCCCTCATTTCTCACATGGCCCTCTTCTAGCGCCACCTTCAGGCCGATTTTTAAAACACATTTTTGGACACTGCTCCTACAGTTTTTGCCCTCAAATCACGCAAATCGCTACACAGTATGTCTACACTCATCCCATCAACATGAATCTGTCCCATATAGCGCCACCTTCAGGCCGATTTTTAAAAACACATTTTTGGACACTGCTCCTACAGATTTTGCCCTAAAATCACGAAAATCACTACACAGCATGTCTACACTCATGTCATCAACATGGATCAGGAAGATTTTGGAAAAACACATTTTTGCCCTATTTGTGGAGATAAGCGACCTATGGTCGCTTATCTCCCGATTAGGGAGTCTTACTGGTACTTTTAGTCATGTTGATTTCTGAGGTTATTATAGGCTGTGTGTGCTTAAAATGTGCGTCATTTGATACAGTTTTTAATGAGTTATTATTTCATTACACTGTCTAGGCATGTCAAGCAGTCTGGATTGGCAGCACAGATCACACTGCAGGTGGCTGAGACCAGGTTCAGCTCTGTGTATATGTCCCTGAAATCAGTTCAGGATATATACTCAGAGTCTGGTGGAGAGTGGGAGAGGGTGGATAAGGTGGCCTTTCTAGTGGCCTTCCTCAAGCCCTTTTGGGATGCACAGCGTGAAATGGAGGGGGACAAATATCCCACGCTGCAACTTGTCTGTCTGTGGGCAGAAAGACTGAAGTGTCACTGTCAGCCTAACGCATAAGACGCACCAGAGCAAGCCTTTGTGCGCCAGCGCCATGCGCTGTGGCTGGATAAGAAACTGGACATTAAGATCTCCACAGGGCTGCAACATTTCTGTGGCCAAAATTCAACCAGCTCTGCATGCTTTCTGTCGAGGAAAGGGCACAGCACCAGAGGAGACAGAAGAAAAAAGATGCTGCTGCTGCTACAGTTCCAACTCAGTCTCAGTTTGACGAGTGGGAGCAGGGGCGTCACAAGGGGGGGGGGGGGGGGGGGGGGGAAGTGGGAGGCGGGCCCAAGGTGGAGGGACCTTAATTATTTTATACTTTAGCTATTGAAAAATAGCCGATATACAAGCTCACCACGTGGCACTCTCTGTGCCGCGCTGTGAGCTTGTATATCTGCTATTTTCAATAGTTAAAGCACAAAATAACACAGAATAATGCGTTCCCAGTCTAAACGGGTTAAACCCCTTCCTCCCCCTATGAAGAACATTCATGGGGGGCCCGCAGTGAATCCTTGTAACCAGGGCCCAGGATTTGGTGCAACACCCCAGAGTGGGAGAACAGTTTTGGAGGAGATGGAACAGAGGAGGATGAGGTGGAGAGATGTTTGCAGCCAAAGGCCAACAGCACCAAATAGCGACGACAAGGATCTGCTGTGCTGGTGGAATAAAAACAGCACGGTTTATCCCAGGCTCGCTCAGTTGGCACGGCAGCTTCTGTGTGTGCCGGACAGCAGCAGCAGTGACAGGGCAGCATGTGACAGGGTTTTTCACATTTAGAATGTGACATGGTGAAAACATAATCTTCTTCCCACTCTGGATGGAAGTGATAGTTTTTTGCCTTCTTTGCCGTGCTCATCTTGGCAAAACTTTTCCTTTTTTACTAGACTTAATACTGCCTTCCCCCACGCCATCCACTCTTGAAAACAACAAGGCATTGCATTGTGGGTTTCACCCAACAGCCAGTTGTGAGTCAGGCACCAAAATGCTTTGTGGCTGCCCTGCACATGATTGCATTTTTGCTGGATACTTGGTAAACTTGACTGTTGCTCTGTGCTTGATCTGATATTTTGTTCCCCTCTACACCAAACAGTCTTTGAATATAGCCAATCTACAAGCTCACACAGACTTGCACAAAGGCCCATCACTGTGCTAAGCCAACTGGCAGGATTCAGCCATGCAATGCACAGGTAATGGATGCACACATTGCCTTTAGTATTGCTGCATACCTGGTAAACTTGACTGTTTGTTCTGTTCATTAATCTGCTCCCCCCCACACCTCGGCCAAGACAGCTCTCGGGATTCAGCCAAGCAATGCCCCCCCCCCCCCCCCCCCCCCCCCCCCCCCCCCCCCCCACCTCTGTGAAAATAGTCCATGTTCCTGCCCTCTTCTCACTGCCAGCCCCAGTCAAATGCCCACCGCTGTGCCAATACAGCTCTCGGGATTCAGCCAAGCAATGGACCGGTAATCGATATCACACATTATAGACTTATTGATGGATACGTGGTGACTGTTTGCCTTGTACTTGAGCTGCTCTTTTTCCCCCTGTACCTCTGTGAAAATAGCCCATCTACAAGCTCACAGCAACTCGCACCAGGTTATCACTCCACCAGCCCCAGTGAAAGGTCAAGCCAGCTCTCAAGATTCAACCAAACATGCAAGGATAGTAGATACACAATTATTTTGCACCAGTATGCCTAAGGTTGCCTACCCCTCTGGTATAGCGATTATTACAGACATACAACACACCACAAAATATTAAACCAGCCTGACTAAACTTACTGAGTAAGTACATGGAAAAATGATTTCCTCATTCCTCTGCTGGGCTCTCTGTGCTCGGGTGACTGTGATCATGTTGGCTGTGAATGGTTCGATCAGGTTCCAAAATGCCATCAGGTGCTCAAAGGTAGCAAATCTTGAAGACAAATTAACATTGTCATTGTTAATAACGATAAGCAAGGTTTCGCTTTTATTTAATGGCATTCACACACATTCATTTACATAAATTAATAACGCATATGAAATTGCTATGCTTTATGCAAGCTGCGAAGCCGTGGCAAAGACGCTGCAGAGCCCCGAAGCATAGTGCCCTCGGTTCGCTCCAGTGCACTGACACTGATAACCTCAAAAAGCGCATGGAAAGTCTGAGAAGTGTTGACAAAGTGAAGGAGATGATGAGCAAGTGTTCCTCGCAAGCAGGCCTAAAAATGCCAGCCGGAGAGAGCAAAAGCCCCGCTCGTTATCGCCAAACCAAGCCGACGTGGCTTTTACGAGGCTGTTGATTTGGTGTTGTTGGAGGTGAACAGAAGATTTGACCAAGACACTATGCAAATAGCTGCAAACAGAGAGATTGCATTAATGCAGGCAGCAGAGGGGAAATCTTTTGATTTGGGGAGCCTCCACCTACCCAATAAGATAGATAAAAGGAGCCTTGATCTCCAGCTGAAAATGCAGGGTGATTTTATCAAAGAGTAAAATCCTGAATGCAAAACAGTACAAGAAGTAGCATCCTGTGTTTCCCAGCTCCAGCCACAAACGAGAACCCTCCTTTCAGAAGCTGAAAAACTAATGGAGCTATGCCTGTGTTTGTCCATCTCTGTGGCCTCATCTGAGCACAACTTTCCTGCCCTGCGTCGCCTGAAAACCTGGCTGTGCAGTACCATGACACAGAAGCGACTCACTGACTTGTCCCTCATGCACGTCCACCCTGACATTCTCTTACTTGTTATTATAATGGAGCTGCCGCCGTGCAGAATAGGCCTGGCTATGTGTTACTTTTGTGTGTGTATACATTCATTGTTTTAAACTGCCGCTGAGCACAATAGCCCTATTCTATGCACCTTTTTCTTGTGTGTGTTGTGTGTAATACAGTGATGCAGTGCTGATGTTTGGGTGTAGCGGTTTTCAGGATGCCATGCGCACGTCGCTTAACACCCACTATGGAGACAGGTCTATTGGTATGCATACAGGCTTGTTTTCTTTATTAAAACACCCTGTTTTGATACTAAAGCGTTGTTGACGTGTGAAGTAACTTGGGGGGTTTTGGGATCAATGCATGTCCATTTGCGTGAGAGGCGTGACCTCTTATCAGAAAAACATATGAAGCATTTATACATGTATTATTCTAAGCTGGCTATGCACCTTTTTCTTGTTGCGACCGAAGGTCGCATATACTCTGAAAAACTGTGTCGCTTGAGTGTCCTTCCTTCCGTAACCTCTGTGATGTCAGTGTGATGTCAGCGAGTTGTGACATCACTTCCTGTGCGGGGCGGCTACACGAAATGTGGATAACACTATATATGGAGATAGTCCAGTCCATCATGTCATATGGGACTACCGTCATAGACAGTAGCCAAAAGAGAAGGATACACAAGACTAAGAAAGACAAAAAAAGGAGGAGGAGGATAAAGATACCAAAAGGAGAGAGAAGAAAGGGTGGATGAGGTACAATGTGTCTCAGAAAATAAAAGGAGGTGGCAACGGGGGCGGCTAGATAAAGTTATTAGGCCTGGATCCGACTTCAAGTCGACGCACAGGATTCCAGAAGTGTAGCGCTTATTCGCTCTTGTATCAAACTGGTACTCGAAACGTTCTTAGAATTTAATATATATTTTCTAAAGTAAATATGGGGGCGGCTGTGAAAACTAGACCAGGTCAACCTGGTTGTGCCAGACCCCGGTTCTGCCAACCCCCTGTCTGTCATCATCATTTATGACATCATGCCTTTTGTAGGCATGTCATCATCATGTCATCATCATATATACCCTTTATATAGAAAACCCGGACAGACATTTGCTTATGTAGGCCTACCCATTTCATGGGTCTGGCAAAAAGAGAAGAATAAAAAAGAAAAAAAGGAGGAGGAGGATAAAGATACCAAAAGGAGAGAGAAGAAAGGGTGGATGAGGTACAATGTGCGGTATCCTCCTTGTCAAGCTCGACGTTGGTCATTTGGACCTATACATGGAGAAATGGAGCGAACCTGTTTGGCCTAAACATGGAGATGTGGTACAGAATGACTCATATATGGGCATAAAAAGTATGTCATGTGACATCACTTCCTGTACAGACAGTCAGACAGACAGCCATTGACTCCGGCCTAACAATGGCTACTGTCTATGACGGTAGTCCCATATGACATGATGGACTGGACTATCTCCATATATAGTGTTCTCCACAACTCCATGTTTAGGCCCTATCGCTCACACCCTAGGTGGGGTTGGCCTTTCTGTGTGGAGTTTGCATGTTCTCCCCGTGTCTCCTAGGGTTGATACCCTCACAAAAACATGAACAAACTCCCCCCAGAATGATAACAACTAGAATCATCAGAGAAACGCTGTGGTTGGCCAGATAGTCAAGAATTGGCGCGACCGAGGTTGCATGTCACCATGAGGTCGCATTCCACCCTCAGGTGTCTTACTAGTATGTATGTGTTGTCAGTGTGAGTGCAGTATGTACAATAAATGCATGCCCAAAGTTTGAATTTGTCTACTTATTTGGCTTTGATGTGGTTTAATGTATAGGCATATAGGACATAATATTATTTCTACTGTATTCTTCTGATCTGATGGGCCATTATTTGGCGAAATATCAGCCTGAAGCATTAAGCTTGCGCGTGGGGCAAGATGAACCAAATGCCTTGAGGTAAATTGAACTATGTGAATCACCATTCATATTTTTTATTCGGTCTTTGCTACTCAAATTATGCTGAATGATCTTTCATTTTGATGAATACACTCTTTTAAGAGAGGTTTTCAATATTATATTAACAATTGCAAATATTAAAAGGTTCTGAATAACATTTTATTTAATTGTTTTTTTTTTTACTTTCTATCCCACGATTTTGTAACCCATTTTTTTCACCCAGTGCCAATTGTCTAAGCTATGTAATCCTGGGCTCTGCTGATTTCCCTGGTATGGACATCCCTGGTATCTACCCTAGGAGACACGGGGAGAACATGCAAACTCCACACAAAAAGGAACTTTCACCAACCCCACCTAGGGTGTGGGCGCTGATGACGCGGAGGAGAGAATACACCCCCAATCTTAAGGATTAAATAACCGTAAGAAAATAAATAAGACTATTTGCAAAAGGGAAATGTGTTATTAAAATATTTCTGAGAAGTAAATACATTATTTGTTCAAGTTTAAACTGTTAAGTTAAGAATATCATGTGGGGCAACTTACCCCTGGGAGAAAACCGTTATTAGAGCACGAAGGGTTCCCGAAGGGTTCCCAGTTCGAATCCGGGCTCCCCCTGTAATGCACAATCTATGTAAAGCGCTTTGCATAAAAAGCGCTACATAAATGCACCATTTACCATTTACCCCTTGACTTGGATCAATTTACCCCTGAACTGGGGCAAGTTGAGCCACATAAGTCATATTTTTATGGCCCTTTTTCATAGATGCTAACTCTAAATTTCAAATGACAGAAGACATCCTGAAATATGTCTAGATGTTTTGATTTTACTGCCATGTCACTTTTTCTTGCTTCCAGGGCAACTTAAGCAAAAAGTGGTTCATCTTACCCCGTTCTCCCCTATATACACACATATAAGTGAGAGCATGCAATAAGACTGGGTACAATTACAACTAGAAAATATTGTTCCTTCGAAACAATTGTGGGCTCGCTTCAAGCCAGAAAACAATGGCTATAAAAGTACAAAATGTCAAGATCGCAGGCAGTGATCTCTTTGACGTTACTGACGTCAAAGATTGGTCCATTTTGTTCCAAAAATGTGTTGTGCAAAAGTTGACCCACTGGTGGCGCTATAACAGGCCAATGTGAGAAGGGTGGTATCTGTTCCTTGACCTATTGGTAATGTGCTTGCAAGATTTCACGCACATTGCAGGCTGTGTTCATGATTTGATGTGTTTTTGGCCTTGGCCACTTTATGGCTGCTTGCAGCTATATTTATTATTATTATTATTATTTTTGTGTGTGTGCACTTCATAGGCATATCAGATATTGGTTCTTAGATTGTGTGTAGAATGTTTCATGCAAATTGCAAAAAAAATCTTAACAGGTTTAAGCGTTTCACAAACTGCTCAAAATGATATAGCGCCCCCCTTTGGCCAATTGGGGTAAAATTGGTTTTAGTGATATTTGGAATAACACTCTACATCTTTGCCAAATACCATGAACATGTTACTTTGCATACATGATTTAGAGGCAGAAGAATAATTTGCATAAAACTGCAATATTCATTGAATTTATTAAAAAAGCATGTTTCAATTTAAAAAAAATCCGATCTGACAGATCTTTAGATATCGGTCCGAAGTTCACATAAAAAAGTTTTGTGCACGTGACGCGAACATTCCAGAATAAAAGCGGGTTTAAGCGTTTCACAAACTGCTCAAAATGGCGGGAAATCTAAGGGCGGAGCTTACTTAACAAAGACACAGATGTCTTCCGCTCGAGTCAAAGCACGCGTGTAAGCAAGTTGCATGTCTTCAAACGAAACGAGTCATGACTTATGCCCGTTTGAAGTTTGAATTTTCAAACGCTTCGTATAGCGCCCCCCTTTGGCCGATTGGAATAAAATTGGTTTCAGTGATACTTTGACTAACCCTCCACATCTTTGCCAAATGCCATGAACATGTAACTTTGCATGTATGATTTAGAGGCCGAAGAATAATTTGCATAAAACCGCAATATTGATTGAATTATTAAAAAATTATATTTCACTTTAAAAGAAATCCGCCGAGATAAATCTGACCGTATTGGTCCAAAGTTCATGTGAAAAATGTTTCGTGCGCGTAACGAAAAAAACCCAGGAGGAGATAGATTTTTACTGTTTTTCATATTATTCCGAATTGTGGGAGACCTAAAGGTCAGAGGTCAAAAGTTAGAGGGTAAAAGTTGTTCGGCATGAGGAGACGCATACGTGTATACAGGTTTCATGGCTGTACCTAAAACACAGCATGAGCTATACCTGTTCAAAGTTCGCACTTTCGAAGGCTTCCTACAGCGCCACCATTTGGCCGATTGCTGTATAAAATAATAGCACACTTCGCCACTGTAAGCTGAACAAATTGATGTTTTTATTTTCATTTTCTCACTAAGTATGTAGGAGTAGAAAGGAACCGAAGTTCCCGTCTACTGATTGCCTGATAGATAAATAAATAATGACAATAACTAAAATGTGCTCGCCTATAGGCGAGCCCACAATAATTGTTGTGCTTCTTATGTTAATCACCCTGTAACTCTACCACTTTGGAGCTGCTTTTAGCATGTTCAATGCTACCATGTGAGAGCGCAAGTATTGTTATGCTGATGAGGCTTATCAGATATACAGTGAGCAATCCTGTATCTATTACAGATTAACTATTATATTATACTAGTTACAGGGGGACCATTTTCATTGATCACCATCAAATTACTTAGATTGGACAACAACAAGCAAGATCTCCTGTCAGTGCATATCAGGTTCATAAGACTGAAAGCTCTTTCACTCTCAGCTGTGCTGCAAGGGATGGTCTTAATGCATTGTATTAGTGGCTTTAGGCTTTCAGGTTCACTTTGTGGCTCCTCAACTAAATCTTTCATTGCATAAATGCAGAGTTGTTTCACTTGTGACTCATGGCCAGGTGTTTTGATCGAGAATGGTGAGATCTTGAGAGACGCCTTTCTATATAGTTGGTGAGACTTTGTAGGAACTGGGTTGGATTGATTGCCTTTAGCTTTGCATTTGAATGCAGAGAAACTGACAAACTGGGCAGCGGCTGACGGTTAATTATTGCCTATAGACAATAGCTGCTGGAATGCTGCTACACATTCCTTCACATAAGACAGCAGTCAAGGCACGCAATATTTCAGCCCGTTCTCACCACCCGCTTCACGCCCCTGACGCGCTTCGGACTCGCTTTTGGCGTCATCCCGGCATATGAAGAGGGATGCTTTCGGCGTCAGCCCCATCAGACGCAGAGGGAGAGTCTTAGTGTGCATGCGCCAACACATGTCTACTCGAATATGTATCTACCGTTAGTGTGAATTGAACCCAGGAATGAATGATTGCAGCCATGCTGCCCTACTGACTGAGCTAAAGCTGGGGAACACTTGACTCAAGGGAGAAGAAAAAGGGAAAAGGAGAGAAATCTTGAGAAAAAAAGAAGGGAAAGGATGCCATTCTAACTCAGCTTCATGTGAAATCCTGCTGCAAGCGATTATGTATCTGTATATTTTCTAAAAGCACTGAAATGTTAACACTAGCTTTTCCAAAAAGGGTAGGTATGGATCCCAAGGTCGCCGGTTCGATCCCCGCTTTGACCAAAAGTAGTAACAAGGGCTCTTGCTGTGTGTGTTGTGAAATGTAAATAAGAGTAGAGAGCCGTCCTGCCACTGGGCATACTCAAATCTTAGACCACTGGGCATACCCAAAGCCTCCCATACTTGAAGCAGTAGGCATACCCGTGGCATCCAATGCTGTGACGCAGTAGGGTACATGACAGGGTAACATCTCGATATTCCGACGTGCCGACAATCCGGCGGCACGGAGATCCGATGCCGGCATGGCTCCTTGGCCCTAGAAAAGTTGGCCTTATGTTTCGAATCTCGATAGTCCGGTGTCCTTAAACTCAGAGAGGGAGAGACATTGTCAAGCACTACAACGGAATGAACTAGCCCGCATGGGCGATGCATGGATTTGCACAGATCTACAAGCTCGCGATGCGACGCATTGTGAGCTTGTAGATCGTCTATTTTCAAATAGCCACGGTATAGAATAGGGATAAAGTGCATTAGTGTATGTTTTATAATATAATCATTTATATCTGCAAGCAAAAGTAACTAGTAAATAAAGTTTTCAAATATATTGTAGAGGAGTAAAAGTACAATATTCTGGATCTGAGATGTAGTGGAGTAGAAGTAAAAGTATTGGAAATACTCAATTACAGATACCTAAAAATTGTAAGTACAGTACTTAAGTAGGCCTAAATGTACTTACTTTACACCACTGGATTTGCATGCATGCAAAATAGCCGATCTACAAGCTTCGCGAGCTTGTAGATCTGTGCAAATCCATGCATCGTGCCTAAAGACGGTGTGTAAAGTCCAGCGTTGATCTTTCAGCCAAACACCAATGCACAACTGGTAGCGCTGTTTTATGGACATGGCTGGTGAACAACCCGGGAGAGGGATCTCTAGACATTTACGCACGGCGAGCAGGGAGAAACGCATAGGTTTTAAACTAAGGAGGAACTTTAGTTTATTTAGGACCATAGTTTATTGGACCAAGGGAAATTGACTGTTGATTTGCAGTGACTGCCATTAATTTATTTTGAACCAGACCAAATAATAAATATTAATATTCGGGATGCTGGGGTCGCCGGGTCGGTTAGACACACACACACACACACACACACACACACACACACACACACACACACACACACACACACACACACGCAGCTCATCGGCCGCATCACACACACACGAAAAATATTAACGACAAGACACTTCGACACAGATGGTTACTGAATGGGTCAGTGATCAAGTTCAGTGAGGCAACATAGGGTCGAGGGAACATAGCAATGCCCATGCATGATCCCTTCTTTTCGTCTTTCCACCGCAACATCAACTTCTGGTAAATGAAACAGCGGGCGATGACGACGCTGTTGGTGTGATTCCTCCTCCGTGTCATCAGCGCCCACACCCTAGGTGGGTTTGGCGAAAGGGCCTTTCTGTGTAGAGTTTGCATGTTCTCCCTGTGTCTCCTAGGGTAGATACCCTCACAAAACATGCAGTAGTCCTGCCTTTGGTGTCATCCTGGCAGATGCGGAGGGATGCTTTCGCCGCCATCCCGTCAGACGCAGAGGGAGAGTCTTAGTGCGCATGCGCCAACACATGTCTACTCGAATATGTATCTACCGTTAGTGTGAATTGAACCCAGGAATGAATGATTGCAGCCATGCTGCCCTACTGACTGAGCTAAAGCTGGGGAACACTTGACTCTAAGGGAGAAGAAAAAAGGGAAAAGGAGAGAAATCTTGAGAAAAAAAGAAGGGAAAGGATGCAATTCTAACTCGGCTTCATGTGAAATCCTGCTGCAAGCGATTATGTTTTTGTATATTTTCTAAAAGCACTGAAATGTTAACACTAACTTTTCCAAAAAGGGGAAGTATGGATCCCAAGGTCGCTGGTTCGATCCCCGCTTTGACCAAAAGTAGTAACAAGTGCTCTTGCTGTGTGTGTTGTGAAATGCAAATAAGAGTAGAGAGCTGTCCCGTCACTGGGCATACTCAAATCTTAGACCACTGGGCATACCCAAAGCGTCCCATACTTGAAGCAGTAGGCATACCCGTGGCGTCCCCTGCTATGATGCAGTAGGGGTCCATGACAGGGCCTCAGGTGCCTGATACCTTGGGGGTGAGAATGTGTTGGACATTTAAATGAATGAAGTCGCCTGTTTTTTTTTTCTTCACAGCAGTCACTGTCGCCTCATAGCTAGAAGGTCCTGGGTTAGATTCCTACCGGGGGACGCTGTCGGCGTGATTCCTCCTCCGTGTCATCAGCGCCCACACCCTAGGTGGGGTTGGCGAAAGGGCCTTTCTGTGTGGAGTTTGCGTGTTCTCCCCGTGTCTCCTAGGGTAGATACCCTCACAAAAACATGCAGTAGTCCTGGTTTCTATACCGCCTCCCCTCTGGCGAAAGTGGGCATATGGCAGCCTGGAACGGTTGTTCAAATGCAGCTAAACTTGACATGTTAGTAAACGTGCCACAATTAGCAATAATGCATTGCTGACCTGAGGAAACTGGGAATATACGATTTTGTCAAGATGGGGAGAATACAAGTGTGGAGAATATAATTATAATACCTTGTTAAAGTGACCATTTTGTTACATTTTGCATTTGTAGTTATTTTACTGTAGTTTAACAACATAATAACCAGCACAGATAGACAAAGAGACATTCATGGATGTATATTTAAAAGTAACTTTTATTTTCCCCCTTGGACCCAGGGTATGGCAGCTGCATACCCCTGCCATACCCAATTGACTCCCCTGGATGTCAGGGTATTTCAAGGAGCTACAAATGTCTGCCTTAACATCCTTTACATCCTCAGCTGTCTCGGAGTGGAACCAGTCTGTTTCCTGGAATGTCTTTTGCACTTGCAGGGTGCAGAACGGTTAGTACAAAGGTACAGTTACCGGTACTTACAGTACTTGGACCCCACCCTATACTATACTATACCAAATGTCTCTGCCAAAAATAGCCGATCTAGGCACAAGCTCACAGCAAATCAACAAGCTGCAAGCTTGTAGATAGGTTATCTCTAGCCAACGTCCCCCACTGAATATGGATCTGGCTTAAAGTGGTTAAAGCTTCATCAGTGCCTTAAGTGTACAGTAGATTACCCTGACAGACTGCCCCAAGAAAAGGCAAAGGTGCAGGGACAGGATGGTGTGATCATCAAAGGTGCAGGGACAGGATTTGTGTGTGTTAGAGAGAGAGAGACAGAGAGAGAGAGAGAGAGAGAGAGAGAGAGAGAGAGAGAGAGAGAGAGAGAGAGAGAGAACACAAAGGAAGAGTGAATAACTATTGCTACATTGAATTGAGCAAAAGAACCAATTAAAGGATCAATAATGTATTCATGAACTAAACATACTCTTTAATATGGCACTGTATGTCACTATGTTGGCTTTGTGGGTTATCAACATCGGATCTGAGAGAGGAATCTGCCAGGGCAGACAGTGCAAAAGTTCTCAAGAGGTATGAGGCACTTTGGTGGTCTCTCTTCAGTCTGGGAACATGCATCCTTTGGCATTACTTTATGTGGTGAAGACACATCAGGTGGCAGTACAGTACAGTACAGCACAGTACAGCTGGCAATTTCTTGCTGCTAAAATAATTGACCAGTGAGGTCAAAGCAGCTCCCTCTGGTAGATATAGATTATCCTCAGTACTGTGACCTTCAGGAGCCAATTCTTGAAAAGTGTCAAACACGTCACTGTATGTAGAACAAACCTTTAGGAACATTTCAGGTCGGGTCTGATACAAGTGCCATGTTGCTATTGACTTATGAGCACAGGTGTTTCTTTGCTTTGAACATGGACAATGCCAATAATTAATTTTTATGTTATAACAAACAGCCACTCTCCCAAACCTCCCAAAGTCCTAGCGAGCCTCTGCCCCGTCCGCCCCCATTTTAGCCGAGTCATTAATTCGCTGGTAAGTTGACCATATCACGTCTTTTTCACCATATTAACGCATTCACGGGCCTCTCTAAGGTAAATAACATTATTAAAAGAGTGAAAAAGACGTGATTTAGTCTACTTACCAGCGAGTGAAAAATGAATGGGGGCGGACGGGGCAGAGGCTCGAATGAGAACAGGCTCCGGTAAGCTATAGGCTAAGTTAGCTTCCCACCATAGAGTAAATAGGCGTTCTACACTTACTATGGGAGTCGACGTAAGTGATGTAACTCTCTCTATCCATGACACTGAGAATGACAAATAAACTCTTGATTCTCCACTGCAAAATGTGAGCTCTGTACTCAGTCGGCTGTTTTCAACGTCCGCTTTCTCCTTTCTAACGAGACACAATTTCTTTTTTGGGTTTTCAGAAATCCACTTCTTTCTGACCATATCAGACAGAACTTCTTCCTTCCGTGTGAACACGGCTTTGGATGGAGTAGGACAGCATTATAATGACCTCACATGAACACACTGAAACCCTAATAAGCAACTTCGTCTTTGTAAGATATTGACGAGACTTTATAGCCGAGTGAGTTTACTTCTCATAGCAGCGTAGCATACAGGGTAGCATTCATTCATTTCATAATACCAACATGATCTACTGAACACTGCACAACACTGCCTTTAAGTGTAGGTTGCCTACGGGTGCCCATGAGGCACAATATATGACATCATTCAATCAATGTCCTGAACAATGTCATGTTCGTTAGTGGCAGGAAAGGTTTCCTCGCTAGTTGGCCTCAGATGTTGGGGTTTCTCCTGTACTGTCTCCCATCAGGTGTACGGATAACAAAGGATCTCGGCAGCTCATGTCTCTGCAGAACCACAGCTGGCTGCCAGGTCTTTCCTCTTTGCATCCTGACATTGTCTCCTGCTTGCAAATCAGACAGGTTCTTGGTTTGCCTGTCGAAGTACAGTTCGTGCTTATCCTGTTATTCTCTCAGCTTGCTGCGCACCTGGTCAGACCCCTCTGGAGTAAGCAGGGTGCTTCAAGTTGTACATTTTCCTTTTAGCTGCCTCCCCATTAGCAGCTGTGCTGGTGATAATCCTACACCCTCCAGCGGTGTGTTGCGATATTCCAATAGCCAAATGTAGGGATCACCATTGCTGTCCTCTGCTTTTTTCAGCAAGTTTTTAACTGTATTGCCATTTCCGCTTGACCATTTGATTGGGCATGACAAGGACTGGACGTGAGGTGTGTGAATTCCCACTTTTTTTTGCAAAATCTCTAAACTCAGCACTAGAATACTGAGGAGCATTATCAGATATCAACAGATCACAGATACCTTGCCAAGAAAATATTGATTTCAGTGCTACTATGACACTGTTACTGGTGGTATTTTTTAGCTTCACGATTTCTGGGAACTTAGAGAAATAATCCACACACAGTAGAAAGTCTGTGAGGTAGGGGGTGTGAGAGCAACGGCTTTCTCGTCTCGGGTTGCTGTTATGGTTCTCATTGCACATGGCACATTGAGACACCATTTCCTCAATTTGTGAAGATATGTGTGGCCAATACAGAATGTCTCTGGCTCTTTTTTTACAAGATGTGACTCATGTATTTTGTTCAGCATTTCCTGTCTCATCTGAGTTGGAACAATGAGCTTGGCTCCTTTAAACATCAGCCCTGAGGTGTGAGTGATTTCATCCCTAAAGGTCCAATAAGGCTGCATTGCTTTTGGTACTTAACTGCACTCCGTTCTTGTAATGTTTTTCAGTAACTGCTTTTCGGGGTCGTCTGCCAATGCAGATCTGAAACTTCTCACATCCATAGACAATGGCAAGTAGCTATTTTTCTATTTGCGCATAACGGCTCTGACAGTCACTGCAGAGTGCCTGTGACGCACACACTTCTGGCTGTCCCTCCTGTAGTAGGACTGCTCCGATGCCTTCTGAGCTGGTGTCTACTGACAGAGTAACTGGTTTGTTCACATCATAAAACTTTAACATCGGAGCATTGGTGACCAGCTGTTTGAGTTGCTCAAAACTCCTCTGTTGTGGTTCCTCCCAGTGCCACTCTGACAGTTTAGGAATAAACTTTGCAAGATACTTGATCATGCCGTTGAACCTCAGTAATTCCTGTTTATCCTGTGGTGGTGGAAGCTGTGTCACTGCTCTGATTATTTCCTCATCCGGTTTCAGTCCAATGGCACTGAGTTTGTGTCCAATGCACTGATTGTGCATTTATCTCTGTTGAGCTTCTACAGAGTCTCCCCACACAAGCATGTCATCAATGATATTTACAACTCCTTCAAGCCCCTCTATCATATATGCAATGGCCCTCTGGAACACCTCAGGTGCTGAACAGATGCCAAATGGTAACCGCAGGAACCGGTACTGTCCGATTGGGGTATTAGGTGCAGAGCTTTGAACTCTCTTCATCTAATTTGATTTGCCAAAACCCTTTATTAGCGTCTAGTGAGAAATACTTTGTGTTTGCCATACAGGAAACTACTTCCTCAACAGTCAGTAATGGATAGTGCTCCCGTTTAGTAGCTTCATTCACCCTAAGTCTTTTGTGTCCATGCAAATGCAGATTTTCTTAGGGGTGACCACGGTAGCAATACTAGTGAACCACTCTGTTGGCTCTGTCTGCCTTGTTATGACACCCATTTTCACCATGCGGTGTAATTCCTCCACCTCTGTCTCTATTCACCATGTGGTGTAATTCCTCCACCACTCTGTCTCTAAGCGCACCAGGAATCCTCCTGGGAGTGTGCACAACAGGTGTAAGAGTCCGGTCAATCTGAATATGGTGCTGACCAGGTATGGAACCCAGTCCATTTAATAACCCCTCATACTCTTTGAGGATGTCATCCTCCTTTCCAACTTCATGCATCCTCTTCACCAAGCCTATAGTTTCACACAAGTGGCTCCCCCCCAGTATAGCTGGTACATCTTCAAACTCAGTTACATGTGCTTTTGGCCTTTGTATTCACAGGTTAGAGCTCTCTTGCCCAGCGGTGCTAATTTCTGCCCAAAGAAAGTGTAGTGAAGCGCAGGAGCGGGAATCAAACACCACTCTCCCACTCGCCAGTCCGACACACAAACCACTGTGCCAATAGAGCTGAGCTCGATTGGCAGTGCATTTGCGGGTCGGTTTATTGGCTGGGGCTACAATCACCCCCTCGGTCTTTCGAATCGCATCCTCACGCTTCACACTTCAAGCCGCGGACCACCGCACACAACGTCCCTCATGTCCCTCACGCAAGGATATCACGCTCCTTGGTTTATTGGCTGGGGCTACAGAAGCAACAAGTTTGCTCTTACTCGCTTGGAGCTTGCCTCAGACCTCCAGTGCATTGAATGTTTTCACTGACATCGCAGTCTGCACCTGTGTCCAATATAAAGGTCATAACTTTTGTATTTATTTTTTAAAATACAGTTCAGTTTCAGTCTCCGCTGACTCCATCACACTAATGTGTTTGTCATGCTCCTTACTGAGTGTGCAAATGAACATGTCATTTTCCCCTGACTGACCCTGTGTCACAAAACTACAATGATTGTGGCTACTCTTGACCCACCAAATGTAAACTAACCCCTGAAAATTCCCAAATGCAGTGTTATTTCTCTTACCAAATTGTAATGCTGTGATCACTTACTAGGGAAAAGAGGATTGAAAAGACCTCCGCCTATGGAAAATGTGCATTCTGAATAGTGAAAAATACTCAAGACCTCATTGGAGACATATATAGTGAATAGAGAAATTGTCCATTAAGGTGTCATCAATTGATAGGCAAAATCTTATGAATATATTTCAAACTATTTAAACTCTACAGATGTTTTAGTGAGAGTAGTGCTGTAAAATTAGTAATGTAAAATTATAGGGTGAAAAATGATAAAAGCAAGTAAAAATAACGTGTAATAATAATGTAATATGAATAATGCATGGATGAAAAATACAATGGCAGCTGATTATATGTGCTGTAGGGCCCCTGTAGCAGAGTCAACATTGAAATAGTACTTTGATTTTGTCTCTTTTGATTTATTGATCTCTGAACAGTTTGTAACAAAGTAGCGTAGCATTCATTCACTTCATAATACCAACATGAACTACTGAACACTGCACAACACTGCCGTTAAGTGTAGGTTGGCTACAGGTGCCCATGAGGCCAATAGTGATATATATTTTTTAAAAGCGAACATTTGTAACTCAAATATTTGCTTCTGGGGGGTCCCTGGAACAACATGTTTTGAGATGGGAAGAGTCCGTGGCCAATTATACGTAATTTTGGGGGTGTTGACATGAAAAAGTGTGAGAACCACTGATAAGAAGGAAAGACAATTATAGAATCTGGTCAAAGATATTCAAAGACTTGCACAAATGTTCACGATTTTTCAAAAATAGCAGATCTATAAGTTGTCAGTTCACTGTTGGGCAGTAGGGGTGGGACGATATTGGCATCTCACGATACGATATCTATCACGGTTTTGGGCTCACGATAACAATATTATCACGGTATTCGATATATTGCAATATTCGATATATTGCAAGAAATGTCACCAACGATATATCACAATATATCTAACTGAAAATGAAAAACTACCATAAAAGGCCAAACTCTGGAATTATACATTTATTCCATTAATTTTACAAGATTCATTTATAAATTGGCTAATAAGTAGATGAATCTTGCCTCCTCAAACAACAAACACTGCAACTTTGTAACCTGCCCACAATTTGTCTGTCCACAACAATGGGTATGCCTATGTAGTGAAAATGTAAAATAGCCTCTCTAAAACAGGCTATATTTTGCCAATTACATGGAGGAAAATGAATTCTTAATAGTGACAGTGCTTTGCAAGTATAACCAATTTGTTTCATGTTCTTATTGCTTTGATAATAATACAATGAAATGAAATTAAATTAAATCCATATCAGTGGTGAGGATGTATGAATAAATACAAAAACATGAGGGAGATCGAGGCAAAGGGGGAACATGGTTGTGTTTCTGTGTGTGTGTGTGTGTGTGTGTGTGTGTGTGTGTGTGTGTGTGTGTGTGTGTGTGTGTGTGTGACTTCCATTCATATTAACGTGGGTGTGTGTGTGTGTGTGTGTGTTTGTAGCCTATATTGTAATGGTGGCTGCATGTGTACAGTAGCCTATGTGTGTGTCCACTAAACACAGACAGAGCTGTATGTGTTGCTCAAATTATAACTTCACCTTGTTGTAAACTGAAGACAGCTCTCCATTCCTCCTCTCACCCTCTCTCTCTGACCATCAAACTCAGAGTGGGAGAACCACAGCGTAACGTTCTTCTCTCTTCCTCTCTGTTGCATAATCCGGCCGACCGGCCGGTCCTTTATCTCCCTAGCGCCCCCACTACGAACAGTGCTGGCGGCTGACGGTATTGCACCATAGTACAACACCATACAGTAGGTTAAATGGGGAATCCCTGGTGTTATGAAAACTCAATATTTGCCGGCAACATATCGATAATTATCGCGGGAGATAATACCGCGGTATATCGAAATATCGATATTTTGTCCCAGGCCTATTGTTCAGGCAAGTGTTCCTCGCAAGCAGTCCCAGCGGAGAGAGCAAAACCCCCGCTCGTCATTGCCAAACCAAGCCGACGTGGCTTTTACGAGGCTGTTGATTTGGTGTTGTTGGAGGTGAACAGAAGATTTGACCAAGACGCTATGCAAATAGCTGCAAACAGAGATATTGCAGTAATGCAGGCAGCAGAGGGGAAATCTTTTGATTTGGGGAGCCTCCACCTACCCAATAAGATAGATAAAGGGCACCTTGATCTCCAGCTGAAAATGCAGGGTGATTTTATCAAAGAGTATGAGTAGTTATGAAAACTCGATATTTGCCGGCAACATATCGATAATTATCGCGGGAGATAATACCGCGGTATATCGAAATATCGATATTTTGTCCCAGGCCTATTGCAGGTATTCACTGTAGTTGTACTCTTTATGATGTGAAGTAAAATGTCTCTCCAAGTTTCCCTTCTTTAGAAACAGCCGCTTTACAAACAAGGCAAACACATATAGAATGCGACATGGTGAAAAGATAATCTTCTTCCCACTATGGATGGAAGTGATAGGTTTTTACCTTCTTTGCCGTGCTCATCTTGGTAAAACTTTTCCTTTTTTACTAGACTTACTGCCTTCCCCCGCGCCATCCACTCTTGAAAACAACAAGGCATTGTGGGTTTCACCCAACAGCCAGTTGTGAGTCAGGCACCAAAATGCTTTGTGGCTGCCCTGCACATAATTGCATTTTCGCTGGATACTTGGTAAACCTGACTGTTGCTCTGTGCTTGATCTGATATTTTGTTCCCCTCTACACTAAACACTCTTTGAATATAGCCAATCTACAAGCTCACACAGACTCGCACAAAGGCCCATCACTGTGCTAAGCCAACTGGCAGGATTCAGCCATGCAATGCACAGGTAATGGATGCACACAGACTATCATTGCCTTTAGTATTGCTGCATACCTGGTAAACTTGACTGTTTGTTCTGTTCATTAATCTGCTCCCCCCCACATCTCGGCCAAGACAGCTCTCGGGATTCAGCCAAGCAATGGCCAGGTAATGGATGCCACACATTATTGAATTATGATTTCTGAATACTGCTCCCCCCCTTCCCCCTCCCCCACCTCTGTGAAAATAGTCCATCTACATGTTCCCGCCCTCTTCTCTCTGCCAGCCCCAGTCAAAGGCCCACCGCTGTGCCAATACAGCTCTCGGTATTCAGCCAAGCAATGGACCGGTAATCGATATCACACATTATAGAATTATTGATGGATACATGGTGACTGTTTGCCTTGTACTTGAGCTGCTCTTTTTCTCCATGTACCTCTGTGAAAATAGCCCATCTACAAGCTCACAGCAACTCGCACCAGGTTTTCACTCCACCAGCCCCAGTGAAAGGCCAAGCCAGCTCTCAAGATTCAACCAAACATGCAAGGATAGTAGATACACAATTGTTTTGCACCAGTATGCCTAAGGTTGCCTACCCCTCTGGTATATCGATTATAACAGACATTCAACACAGCACAAAATATTAAACCAGCCTGACTAAACTTACTGAGTAAGTACATAGAAAAATGATTTCCTCATTCCTCTGCTGGGCTCTCTGTGCTCGGGTGACTGTGATCATGTTGGCTGTGAATGGTTCGATCAGGTTCCAAAATGCCATCAGGTGCTCAAAGGTAGCAAATCTTGAAGACAAATTAAGATTGTTATTGTTTATAACGATAAGCAAGGTTTCGCTTTTATTCAATGGCATTCACACACATTCATTTACATAAATTAATAACGCATATGAAATTGCTATGCTTTATGCAAGCTGCGAAGCCGTGGCAAAGACGCTGCAGAGACACTGATACGCTCAAAAAGCGCATGGAAAGTCTGAGAAGTGTTGACAAAGTGAAGGAGATGATGAGCAAGTGTTCCTCGCAAGCAGTCCCAGCGGAGAGAGCAAAACCCCCGCTCGTCATTGCCAAACCAAGCCGACGTGGCTTTTACGAGGCTGTTGATTTGGTGTTGTTGGAGGTGAACAGAAGATTTGACCAAGACGCTATGCAAATAGCTGCAAACAGAGATATTGCAGTAATGCAGGCAGCAGAGGGGAAATCTTTTGATTTGGGGAGCCTCCACCTACCCAATAAGATAGATAAAGGGCACCTTGATCTCCAGCTGAAAATGCAGGTTGATTTTATCAAAGAGTAAAAATCCTAAATGCAAAACAGTACAAGAAGTAGCATCCCGTGTTTCCCAGCTCCAGCCACAAACGAGAACCCTCCTTTCAGAAGCTGAAAAACTAATGGAGCTATGCCTGCATGTGTTTGCACATCTCTGTGGCCTCATCTGAGTACACCTTTTCTGCCCTGCGTCGCCTGAAAACCTGGCTGTGCAGTACCATGACACAGAAGCGACTCACTGAGCTGTCCCTCATGCACGTCCACCCTGACATTCTCAAGAGGCGTCTTACTTGTTATTATAATGCAGCTGCCGCCGTGCAGAATAGGCCTGGCCATAGATATATATAAGAAGGCTAGATAGCTCACGCCCGCTGTTGGCCAATGGGGACTGACGTCGCTACAGGTCGGCCATCTTGGGACAAGACCGATCGCCCAGTATAACATTAATGTCTATAGTGCATGTACTATTTAAATGACCAGAGCTTGCTCAATTTTCAACCTATTTTGAAACGGATTGGTTTGTTATAAACCTAAGAAACGTAGCTATGTTACTGTATAATTAGAATAATTATAACCATGGATTTCCATATGAAATAACATTAAGTATATAGGTAAAGTAAAGCAATTAGCTATACACACTTTATATTGTAAATATGTAACATATAATAGTTCCAATATTAGTAATATTTATATTATTTAATTCATTGTGTATTAAACAATGCATTAATTTAACAATCTGTCTCATTTGGCTTATATTTATTTTATATAAAATAGTCTCATGTTGCCATTCTGTAAAATATGAGATTAGAGATGGGGCTTCAAGGTTATTTTATTAAGGACACAAATAGACCTCTTTTTTATACAGTTTATTTCAGCACTGCAACTGCAAGTCATTTCCCAATCAGTAACATGACCAATCCTCCCCTCCCTCTGAGATCAGACCACCAACATACGAGTACCTACATAATATATACCAACTATAGTCATAACAGCAATAATCATGATGTATAATAATATATTTTTTGTTAAACCCCATGCTGCACAGGTAGCTTTTGGTGGCCCTTGATATTGAAGTAGGCTACATGCAGTACACCTGTTTGAAGGTTCAATGGACCAATATTATTAAACAGCTCAACAATGATCAATGAGGTTGGGGATTAGACTGGAACTTTGAGGGGCTGTTGAGAGGGCGGTGGCGTGGCAGTGTAGAGAGACAGACAGGATTTACCATCAAGTATACCTGTAGTATTAGAACTGAATAGCAAAATCACAGTGGGTTCCTTTTCTCAGATGGCATTCAGTGCACTACTCATGGGCTCATACATTCTTGCTTGGAGTAAACTTTAAATGTAAAGCCTGAAAGGAGGTAAACCAGACTCAAATACATCCATTGGGGAAAATGTAACCATTATTTAACATCTGCATTAGAATGTAGAAGAATGTTTTATTTGATCATTGTTTGCCTGTTATCTCTCCTATGGTACCAGATCAATACAGCATGGAATTGTGGATGAAATGTGTCCATATATATATATATATAATATATATATATATATATATTATATAATATATATATATATATATATATATATATATATATAGAGAGAGAGAGAGAGAGAGAGAGAGAGAGAGAGAGAGAGAGAGAGAGAGAGGAACATTGGCTCGAAGCCAAAATTAGGTTTCTGTATGTGCACACAGAGTTTGAGCAAATGGCCTTTAAAAAGGACCGTTTTGGGTAGCTTCTGTCTCACGTTGTCTTTCTGTAAGCTAAGCATAGTCATTTTAGCAATATGGTGCAGCCTCAGCTTGAAAAACAGGGACACAACTAACTTCATCAGTGTATGGTGGTAACTGTCAATGCCCGAGCGAAAACACATCCTCTGAACCTATCCTCCTATCCTATGGGCTATTTTCATCTGGAATCTGCAGATGCCTGGCGAACGACCCACTCTGCTGCCTTCACCGTGCCTTCAGTTGGTATCACCAGACCT
Organism: Nannobrachium achirus; assembly: GCF_963921795.1. NCBI lineage: Eukaryota > Metazoa > Chordata > Actinopteri > Myctophiformes > Myctophidae > Nannobrachium > Nannobrachium achirus. Next base: position 55,410,331 of record NC_137821.1, on the reverse strand, counting down.
CCATTGCTTTTCAGGGTCAGTAGGTGGTAGCTCTTGTCCTTACAGGCAGATTCAGCAAAGGTCACAAGGCTGGCCCGGCAGACATCACAGGACAGCTTTTTCAAAGAGCGTCGGCACAACAAATCCTGAAATTAGCTAGCAGTAGACAGATCATTATAATACTTAATAAGCATGGACACTTACTTTTTTTACTATCTTATGTATCATGTATCATGCATCAATCTAATACACCTTGAATTGTTGTTGGCCAATGATGCACATAGGCCTACCCTTTGAAGATGAGCAGCGAAGTTGAAGATGGTGGGCACACCACCAGCTTTAAGCCGGACAGTCTGGCCAGTCCTGTAAAAGTCTTCACTTCTGAAGTGCTCTCTGCAGAGCAGTGTCCTGTCATTTGCAACAAACCATCCATCCCATCTTAGGGCAAGTTCCCACTGTCTCCTTAGGCTTTTGGGAAACCTTTAAAAAAAGAAATGGGAGAAAAGGTACCCAGATATATCAATTAAACATTTCCACCCTTCTTTCCTTTAACATTAAGGGTAAGGATGTATCTATGTACAGTATGCATGTATGCATGTAAGCATTAGCCTATGCAGACTTTGAGAATAAGACAACCATACTAAAAGAGTTAAAAACTGTCCAAAAGAAAGATTCAAGGATTGTGTAAACAGGTGGTAGAAATATTTCTAAAAGCCAGGGTCAACAACACTCTTGCAATGTTATTGTCTCACATCCCTGTTGTTCCTGTGCAGCATAACTTGTATTGTACATAATGATTATCCTAATTATAATATAATATTGTCATATTTGTGGCAGGTGATCCCACAGGTTCCATTTGGATACTCCTTTCATTGGAGCAGCCATAGGCAGCAAAGAAATCAGGCATCTTCACAACAGACTTCACAGACAGTAGGCCTATTTCTGTAAACAAAAAGCCAGCAATTCCCTGTATCAATCTATCTAAATGTAAGATATTTTTAACAAACCAAACCGCTTGGAAATCATGTAATTCTGCCTCTCCCACCATTGTAACATTGCTGTCAACAGTCAACTTTGTAATAATATATAGGTCTAGCTCACACTCACAGCCTCTTTTTTGTCTCTTACCTGCAGCTAAAAAAAACAACAATATCCACACAAAGAAATGTCATTTAGACAAAAGATTAGCTGTCATGAAATCGTTATTGGTCTCAGTAAAACCTGATAATATTTGAAAATCTCGATTGTTGTCTTGATAACTTGTGCAAGTAGTAGCCATGCCACTTAACTATACTGCATGCTCTTTTTTCGAAATGAAAAGCTTCAATTTCAACATGTCAACCAGCCTGAATCATAGCCATGTTAATAATGTTTGTAATAAATCAAACCGTTAGTAAATCCGTCAAGATTTCAGAGAGTAAAGAGTATTTAAGTGTGCAAGATCACTCACCTTACACGCACTATACCATACAGCCTGCCGGCAGGACAGGGGGGATGGTCCTGTCCTAAGATGGCCGCCAGTGAACGACGCCGCCGACTCCGCCTTGCGCCATCTAGCCTTCTTATATATATCTATGGGCCTGGCTATGTGTTACTGTTGTGTGTGTATACATTCATTGTTTTAAACTGCCGCTGAGCACAATAGCCCTATACTATGCACCTTTTTCTTGTGTGTGTTGTGTGTAATACAGTGATGCAGTGCTGATTATGTTTGGGGGTAGCGGTTTTCAGGACGCCATGCACACGTCGCTGAACACCCACTATGGAGACAGGTCTATTGGTATGAATACAGGCTTGTTTCTTTGTTAAAACACCCTGTTTTGATACTAAAGTGTTGTTTCTTTGTTAAAACACCATGTTTTGATACTAAAATCAAACCTCTGTTCGAAGTGGAGCTGTGAATTTGAGCAGTTCCAGATCTATGTTTTGATTCTATGTGTTTTAGATCTATGAATTCTAAGTGTTCTATATAATATAAATTCTGTGTTCTAGATCTATAAATGATATGTGTTCTAGTTCTATATTTGTTTAGATTGATTCTATGTGTTCTAGATCTATATTTTTACATTCCATGTGTTCTAGATCTGTGGGTATGTGTGGAGCCACATAGCCATGGACATAGCTGTTTATAGACAACATGCCTGGCCACGCCCCCTACTTCCGACCGGAAGCCCTTTTTTGGGCTTGATCGTAGCGCGATTTCCTGTTTACGTTCATCTGATCTGATTCTCCTCTTAACTAATGAGACGGGATTGTTTTACTTTGTAATTTTACTTTGTAACTTATGTTAACAATGTCACTTAATGGCAACACTCATCCACTCTGCTGATAAATAAATGAGTTGTGACGATACACACCTGTTCTGCCATCATTCAATGTTATGAGTTGGAGGAAAAAAAAAAGAGATCTCAATTGAAACAATTGCCATAGGCTTTCTTGGGCGTATGCTTTTAGTTGACCTTGTACTAGTGTACTGTCATGAAACTACCTTTTTTCATATGCAAACTTCTTAAAAAATAACGCTATTTAAATTGTTTCAAAAGCTTTATACCCTGTATATATATATATAAAATGTCACAATGCGACATAGCTTTTTACACAATGCTGTACTCCCTCCAACTGCATGTCATATTATATGTTCGCCATTTTAAACTGTTTTTATTTTATTTGACACTTGCTTTGGCAATATAAACATGTCTTCTCATGCCAATAAAGCTCCTTTGAATTGAATTGATATAGGCCTACAAATAAACAGATTTGTGTATTTGAAAGCAAGCATTGAACCTAATCAGTATTTCATGGAAGCGAATGTTGTATGATTTCTAGCTAGCAAACCTTTTCCCTTCAGAACGCTGGTTGATCATGTCAAACGTTGTCATCTCCATTCTCCTCTGTTCTGGGATGAAGTCACAGTTGGCTTGTGTTGTGTGATATGCATTAATGTTTTTACAAATAGGCCTGTCAACAACTCAACCCACTCCAGAATAGACATAATACACATTAGCCCACCTATTATGTGCATCCTATGCTGTGTTCATTTCACTATATCACTGTAAATCATCGATTTAATCCTAATCAAGGCAATATAAATATCCATTCATATTTAATGCTCATTTAATCATTAAATCCTAAACTGTCACGTCAAAACAATGAATACATTTGGCTTTAATAGATACAAAAACAAACTGGATTAATTGAAAATGACAAGTGTTTAAAAGCATTCCTTCAAAGCATCATTGGGAACATTCCTTATCTCAATAACACAATATACAGTACAACATTTGAAACCCTCAACAGTTAAAAAAAAAAAAGGCATGGACAAGTCAAAGAAAAGTGTGTATAAATATTTTATTGCAATAAATATGATGAGGAGACCCTCACATCTGGCTTCATTGGTCCTGGACGTACAGTACAGGTCTGAAAGACAGAAAACAATTGCATTCACAGATACAACACAACAGCGAAGAGCTTGTATTTCAATTATAATCAATGTTGTGTTGTCACAAGTGAAAATAACTTGTACTTAGTTGTAACAAGAGTAGTCCCCATACAGTAAAAGATCGTAGCTAACAAGGCTAATTAGCTAGCATGAGAGTTTTACCTTGTTGTTGTTGTTGTTGTTGTTGTGAGTCGTGCTGCTTCTCTGGGGAGTTTGCTGAGTTTAGGATATGTTAAGGATGTCATCAATACTATTAACTGGTGTAGATAGAATAAAAACATCGAAGATAGCGGTGCGCTTGCATATCAAGAGACCATGACCGCAGTCACGGCACCATCTGACAGCTGGAAAAAAAACCTCCGTTGGTTTAACCCTTTCAGTTCATTGTCATAATCTTTTACTGCAGCGCTGGGCAGTGTTGCCAAAATTTGTGAGAGAAATAAGCCAAACAAGCCAACTCTTGCAATATAAATACGCAAAAAAAACAAGATAGTTTAGGTAAATAAATTGACTTGGCAACACGTTTATATGCATGCCTGACAGAGAGAACCCAGAAGTTCCCTTTCGACTTGGGGGCGGGGCGTCCCTCCTGCAATCGGCCAGGAATGTTGTCTATAGGGAGCTGGGTTTCACCGCTCCAACAACATCAGTAGGCCTATAGCCTATGATCCTGTGAACATTTTGGGAGTTCACTAAACAATATTAATAATAGCCTACTGTGACTGAAACATATTGTGATTGCTAGATTGTTATTTTTGTATGACTGGATATTATACAATTTATTGTATATTATATGTATATTATTATACAATAATTGTAACAGTTTTTGTCATTATTTGGGAAGTCCAGTAGTTTTTCTGGAAGAGGTTGCACATGAAATAAGCAGCACTGAGACGCTCCAACACAAACAGCAAACACTCTGACATTAATCCTCCCTCTACTTATTATTACCATACTTTAGATAACTAGACATTGTTGCAACAAACCAAACCATTTTTTCACTTTGGGAACCTAAACTACATTCATAAAGTGTCATGACTTGTGATGTGATCATGTCGCTAGTTTCGGCTGGGATGCAACGCATTGTGAGCTTGTAGATGTGCTACGTTCTCCTCTCCGTGTGTTCGTTCGTCATTCGAGCGTGTGGGTGGGTGGGTGTGTGTGTGTGTGTGGGGTGGGGGTGGGGGGGGGGGGGGGGGGGGGGGGGGGGGTCAGGGAGGAATGCAGGGCAGGCTTGGGGAGAGTGAGAGATGCGCTTGGCTTGTCGACACAGGCTGCACTCACTGTGAACACAATTTCTGCCGGGATGCGACTCATTGTGAACTTGTAGATTTGCTACTTGCTACGTTCTCTGTGTTCGGTCGTTTGAGCCGTGTGTGCACGCGCGCGGGTGTGTGGTAAAGTCTGTGAGCTTGTAGATTTGCTAATTGCCACGTTCTCTTCTCCATGTGTTCGTTCGGTCGTTCGAGCCGTGTGTGTGTGTGTGTGTGTGTGTGTGTGTGTGTGTGTGTGTGTTGTGGGTGTGTGTGTGTGTGTGTGTGTGTGTGTGGGGTAAAGCCGTGCATGCGCAGATCCTGTTCATTCTTGACTGGACACAGACTCTGGTGAGACTCTGGTGAGGACACACATTGCTGCCTATGGGGAGCTTGTGTTCCACACAGCTCCAAAAAGTTGTTGACGTGTGAAGTAACTTGGGGGGTTTTGGGATCAATGCATGTCCATTTGTGTGAGAGGCGTGACCCCTTATCAGAAAAGAAATATGAAGCATTTATACATTTATTATTCTAAGCTGGCTATGCACCTTTTTCTTGTATGTATGTGTTGTCAGTGTGAGTGCAGTATGTGCACAATAAATGTGTGCCCAAAGTTTGAATTTGTCTACTTATTTCATTCTTGCAATTCATATAAAATGTTTGCCAACATGTGTAAAAATCAGTTGGCTTTGATGTGGTTTAATGTATAGGCCTAATAGGACATAATATTATTTCTACTGTATTCTTCTGATCTGATTCTACTGTATTCTTCTGATCTGATGGGCCATTATTTGGCTAAATATCAGCCTGACGCATTAAGCTTGCGCGTGGGGCAAGATGAACCAAATGCCTTGAGGTAAATTGAACTATGTGAATCACCATTCATATTTTTTATTCGGTCTTTGCTACTCAAATTATGCTGAATGATCTTTCATTTTGATGAATACACTCTTTTAAGAGAAGTTGCAAATATTAAAAGGTTCTGAATAACATTTTATTTAATTGTTTTTTTACTTTCTATGCCACAATTTTGTAACCCATTTTTTTCACCCAGTGCCAATTGTCTAAGCTATGTAATCCTGGGCTCTGCTCTCCCTCTTCCGTGCCTGGGGAGACAACAGACTGACCTCATGCTTCCTTCAATGCATGAGTAGTCCAAGTTGTTTATTTTCACCTGACAGGGGGGATTTCCCCGGTATGGACAGTGGAAGGAACACGTTATTCCAACCAGTTCCTTTCCCCTCCATCAGGTGCCCTGGCTGGCCAGGGGGAGGGCATTATTGAGACCAGGATTACTGCATGTTTGTGTATCTACCCTAGGAGACGGGGGGAGAACATGCAACTCATCACAGAAAGGATCTTTCGCCAACCCCACCTAGGGTGTGGGCGCTGATGACGCGGAGGAGAGAACCCGCCCCCAGCGCCCACAGCTTCCCCGGCGGAAATCGAACCCAGGACCTTCTAGCTGCGGGGCGACAGTGCTGCCAACTGCACCACCGTGGCCCCCTATTTAATTGGGTTTAATAGTTTTTCTTAAGGATTAAATAACCGTAAGAAAATAAATAGGACTATTTGCAAAAGGGAAATGTGTTATTAAAATATTTCTGATAAGTAAATACATTATTTGTTCAAGTTTAAACTGTTAAAGTTAAGAATACCATGTGGGGCAACTTACCCCTTGACTTGGATCAACTTACCCCTAACCTGGGGGAAGTTGAGCCACATAAGTCATATTTTTATGGCCCTTTTTCATAGATGCTAACTCTTAATTTCAAATGATAGAAGACATCCTGAAATATGTCTAGATGTTTTGATTTTACTGCCATGTCACTTTGTCTTGCTTCCAGGGCAACTTAAGCAAAAAGTGGTTCATCTTACCCCGTTCTCCCCTATACACACATATAAGTGAGAGCATGCAGTAAGACTGGGTACAATTACAATATGTGTTGTGCTTCTAATGTTAATCACCCTGTAACTCTACCACTTTGGAGCTGCTTTTAGCATTTTCAATGCTACCATGTAAGAGTGCAAGTATTGTTATGCTGATGAGGCTTATCAGATATACAGTGATTAATCCTGTATCTATTACAGATTAACTATTATTAGAACGATGCTGCGCCATCCATGTTTTGACATAGTGTGTTGGCTGGAAACTAGTTACAGGCAGTGTTGGGCAGTAACGAATTACTAATAATATATTACTGTAATATTATTACTTTTTCCAGTAACGAGTAGTGTAAGGTATTACTCTAAAAAAAATGGTAATATATAACGCTTTACTCCGCAAAATAAAAGCCTCGCTACTCCGTTACTAGCCATTTTAGCCGATTGCCGAAAAAGAACAGATCTACAAGACATCAACATACATCTACAGAGATGCGATGTAGCTTGTAGATCAGTCATTTGCGCAGTGCGCACAGTTATGACGTGGCTTATGTCATGAGACCAGTCCAGTGTCAGCGCTGCGCTGCCTGTCACAGTCACAGAGAGAGCATAGCGTGCGACGCGCTTACATGAATGGGACATTTACAATCTACAAGCACTCCTCTCGGCCGCGGAGGGGTCCGTCGCGGGGGGGTCCGTCGCGCGGGGGTCCGCCCGACTCCGCCGCGGAGGGGTCCGTGAGCTCAGCGGGACCACCGTGGACCACTGCGGACTGAGTTGCTGCTGTTAGCCAGTTAGCGTAGCCTCTAGCCTTATATTAAGACGCTTTCTGCCGAGACTTTCGCATTGTGACATTGGGGCGAATGTCACAATGCGAAAGTCTCGGCAGAATGCGTCTTAATGTAAAGGCTACGTAGCCTCCACTGTCTGAGCCCAATAAGCCTCATGTCCAGTGGTGCTTTGGGATTTTCTTTTCCGGGCGGACGGTCATTTATTGACGCACGCGTTTACACGGTCGTGCACCGTTCGGTGCCGTCCGTGCGTCCGTGTGGGAATTTTTCCGACCACACGGCGTCCGGTCGCGTCCGGCCTCCAAAGCGATACTGCTCATGTCTGTTGTAAAATGTAAAACTACTCACCGAAATAGACGGTTTTAGGGAGTTGAAAGCCTACTTTCCTTAGTGGGAACACCCAGAGCCCCTGCACCTCACGTCTAAAATAGCCTAAACTTTTTAGGCAGAAAAGAAAATATGTAGCCTATTATTTAAGAATAATATAGGCAGGGGTCTTCAACAGAGCTGAGAGTTTTAAATGTAATAAAAAATAAGCAATTCGGGTTGGGTTATATATTATGTCTTAATTATTAATTGATTCGCTTATAGGCCTATACCAAAATCCATTAAAAAAGTTTCTAACTGTTCCCAGGTCAAATATTGATGTGTGATTAAAATGTGATTAATTGAGATTAATTAATTACAAAGCCTGCAATTATAATTTCTTTAATCGCATCCCAGAGACTCTTATTGTTCGAATAAATTGGATTCAGTTCTAAAAGGAGCTGTCTAAACAGATTTTGCAATAAAAAAAAATAAAAAAAAGTAATATAACTTACTATATATCATATTACTCTTGATTCCAAGTAATAAGTAATATAATATTATTACTTTTTCCAAGGAGTAATAAGTAATAAGTAACGATTACTCTCCTAAGTAATATTGCCCAACACTGGTTACAGGGGACCATTTTCATTGATCACCATCAAATTACTTACATTGGACAACAACATGCAATATATCCTGTCAGTGCATATAAGGTTCATAAGACTGAAAGCTCTTTCACTCTCTGCTGTGCTGCAAGGGATGGTCTTCATGCATTGTATTAGTGGCTTTAGGCTTTCAGGTTCACTTTGTGGCTCCTCAACTAATTCTTTCATTGCATAAATGCAGAGCCGTTTCACTTGTGACTCACCAAAGCATGGGTTAGGGGGATAAAGGCCAGGTGTTTTGATCCAGAACGATGAGATCTTTAAGCAGTTTATCACTGAATCACCTTTCTAAATAGTTGGCGAGACTTTGTAGGAACTGGTTCGGATTGATTGCCTTTAGCTTTGCATTTGAATGCAGAGAAACTGACAAACTGGGCAGCGGCTGACGATTAATTATCGCCTATAGACAATAGCTGTGGAATGCTGCCACACATTCCTTCACAGAAGACAGCAATGAAGGCACGCAACATTTCAGCCCGTTCTCACCCACCCTGCTTCACGCCCCTGACGCGCTTCGGACTCGCTGGGGAACACATGACTCTAACGGAGAAGAAAAAAGGGAAAAGGAGAGAAATCTTGAGAAACTAGACCAGGTCACCTGGTTCTGCCAGACCCGCAATGAAAATCAGAATGCAAGGAAGGGGGGGGGTGGGGGGGGGGGGGGATGGATCAATCTTAGTCTGGCCTCTCTCCTTTGACCTGTCCGGCAAGCGTGACGCTGGCAGGAGTGCAAGACTCCAGCTGGTATAGCTCGTGGGATCAAGAGCTTGTAGATCGGCTGTTTTCACTAGTATGGCACTGAACTAACACATGAACACACAGGATTGTATAGGCTGAGCAGCTGGAAATGTTTCTGAGCTTGTAGATGGGCTGAGGAATTTATAGTGTCAGCAGCTCGTCAGCCAACTCAACTCAGCTGGTCCTGTACAGGTGACGGCACTCAAGGCAATCAGCCGAGCAAGGGAAGGGAGGGGCAGATGAGCAGTCAGAGGCAAACACAGGCACACTGAGGAAAAGAGGGACCGACCGACCGACCGACAGACCGACAGACCGACAAAGCCTTTTGGGAAAGGATGCAATTCTAACTCAGCTTCATGTGAAATCCTGCTGCAAACGATTATGTATCTGTATATTTTCTAAAAGCACTGAAATGTTAACACTAACTTTTCCAAAAAGGGGAAGTATGGATCCCAATGTCGCCGGTTCGATCCCCACTTTGACCAAAAGTAGTAACAAGTGCTCTTGCTGTGTGTGTTGTGAAATGTAAATAAGAGTAGAGAGCCGTCCCGCCACTGGGCATACTCAAATCTTAGACCACTGGGCATACCCAAAGCGTCCCATACTTGAAGCAGTAGGCATACCCGTGGCGTCCCCTGCTGTGACGCAGTAGGGTACATGACAGGGCATCAGGTGCCTGACACCTTGGGGGTGAGAATGTGTTGGACATTTAAATGAATGAGGTCGCCTGTTTTTTTCCCCCAGCGGTCACTGTCGCCTCATAGCTAGAAGGTCCTGGGTTAGATTCCTGCCAGGGGACGCTGTCGGCGTGATTCCTCCTCCGCGCCATCAGCGCCCACACCCTAGGTGGGGTTGGCGAAAGGGCCTTTCTGTGTGGAGTTTGCATGTTCTCCCCGTGTCTCCTAGGGTAGATACCCTCACAAAAACATGCAGTAGTCCTGGTTTCTATACTGCCTCCCCCCTGGCGAAAGGGGGCGTATGGCAGCCTGGAACGGTTGTTCAAATGCAGCTAAACTTGACATGTTAGTAAACGTGCCACAATTAACAATAATGCATTGCACCTGTGCAGCTGACCTGCGGAAACTGGGAATATACCATTTTGTCAAGATGGGGAGAATACAAGTGTGGAGAATATAATTATAATACCTTGTTAAAGTGTCCATTTTGTTACATTTTGCATTTGTAGTTATTTTACTGTAGTTTAACAACATAATAACCAGCACAGATAGACAAAGAGACATTCATGGATGTATATTTAAAAGTAACTTTCATTTCCCCCCCTGGACCCAGGGTATGGCAGCTGCATACCCCTGCCATACCCAATTGACGCCCCTGGATGTCAGGGTCTTTCAAGGAGCTACACATGTCTGCCTTAACATCCTTTACTTTATATCCTCAGCCGCCTCGGAGTGGAACATGTCTACCAGTCTGTTTCCTGGAATGTCTGAAGGGTTACTGATTCTGAAATTAAAGAGTGAAAGACTTTTCTATGGACATAAAACTATTAGGAAGAATGAGATTTCTCCATTCACTGCTTGCTCATAAAGATGTGCTATCCAAATCCATGCATCATCACTGACTCATTAAAATTGTTCATGATGCGTCATGTCTATTAAATGAATGTATGTATGAAATATTTAATACCTAGCTCCTTTCGGAACCCCTCACTCCACTGCTACGCAGCTCCGAGATGGGGTTCCTACTGGTCGTATGCCGGAATCCTGCGGCTGGATCGCCGATCCGCCGTTAGCGAACAAGATCAGCCGGTTCTGTGTTTTTAGACATTCCGGAAGTTGCGGCCGCATAGGAAAACATTACTGCCTCCCCTGGTCACGTGGTATATACACAAGTTACACAACGGGGAAAACACAGAACCGGCTGACCATCTGAGCGATATAAAGTCTTTATTTCACCCCAGTGCTTCGAGTTTCTTCCACCTTAAAGAAGTAAAACGATTATAGATTAACAGAGACCCGTCACTTTTTGGATAGAGTGTTCACCAAAGGTAAGAAGTGTTCGCTAACGGCGGATTGGCGATCCAGCCGCAGGATTCCGGCATGCGATCAGTAGGAACCCCATCTCGGAGCAGTGGAGTGAGGGGTTCCGAAAGGAGCTACTTAAAACCCTTTATTAAATGGATGGACGTATCAAACCCAGGACTCTTAGTACAAAGGTACAGTTACTTACAGTACTTGGACCCCACCCCCCATTATACCAAACGTCTCTGCAAAAAAATAGCCGATCTTCAAGCTCACAGCAAATCAACGCCCTGCAAGCTTGCAGATAGGTTATCTCTAGCCAACGTCCCCCACCGAATATGGATCTGGCCTAAAGTGGTTAAAGCTTCATCAGTGCCTTAAGTGTACAGTAGATTACCCTGACAGACTGCCTCAAGAAAAGGCAAAGGTGCAGGGACAGGATGGTGTGATCATCAAAGGTGCAGGGACAGGATGGTGTGATCATCAAAGGTGCAGGGACAGGATGGTGTGATCATCAAAGTTGTGCAGCTCCTCTGTCCATTCTTGGTAACGGAAGAAATTACCACAAATCCCACACCTTTTGCAGTACGTGGACACATCTGCAAAAATACAAGTATGTATTAAGGATGGTATTGATTGGATATCTCTGTGTGTGTGTGTGTGTGTGTGTGTGTGTGAGTGTGTGTGTGTGTGTGTGTGTGTGTGTGTGTGTGTGTGTGTGTGTGTGTGTGTGTGTGTGTGTGTGTGTGTGTTAGAGAGAGAGAGAGAGACAGAGAGAGAGAGAGAGAGAGAGAGAGAGAGAGAGAGAGACAACACAAAGGAAGAGTGAATAACTATTGCTACATTGAATTGAGCAAAAGAACCAATTAAAGGATCAATAATGTATTCATGAACTAAACATACTCTTTAATATGGCACTGTATGTCACTATGTTGGCTTTGTGGGTTATCAACATCGGATCTGAGAGAGGAATCTGCCAGGGCAGACAGTGCAAAAGTTCTCAAGAGGTATGAAGCACTTTGGTGGTCTCTCTTCAGTCTGGGAACATGCATCCTTTGGCATTACTTTATGTGGTGAAGACACATCAGGTGGCAGTACAGTACAGTACAGTACAGTACAGTACAGTACAGTACAGTACAGTACAGCTGGCAATTTCTTGCTGCTAACATAATTGACCAGTGAGGTCAAAGCAGCTCAGTACTGTGACCTTCAGGAGCCAATTCTTGAAAAGTGTCAAACACGTCACTGTATGTAGAACAAACCTTTAGGAAGATTTCAGGTCGGGTCTGATACAAGTGCCATGTTGCTATTGACTTATGAGCACAGGTGTTTCTTTGCTTTGAACATGGACAATGCCAATAATTATTTTTTATGTTATAACAAACAGCCACTCTCCCAAACCTCCCAAAGTCCTAGCGAGCCTCTGCCCCGTCCGCCCCCATTTTAGCCGAGTCATTAATTCGCTGGTAAGTTGACCATATCACGTCTTTTTCACCATATTAATGCATTCACGGGCCTCTCTAAGGTAAATAACATTATTAAAAGTGTGAAAAAGACATGATTTAGTCTACTTACCAGCGAGTGAAAAATTAATGGGGGCGGACGGGGCAGAGGCTCGAATGAGAACAGGCTCCGGTAAGCTATAGGCTAAGTTAGCTTCCCACCATAGAGTAAATAGGCTTTCCACACTTACTATGGGAGTCGACGTAAGTGATGTAACTCTCTCTATCCATGACACTGAGAATGACAAATAAACTCTTGATTCTCCACTGCAAAATGTGAGCTCTGTACTCAGTCGGCTGTTTTCAACGTCCGCTTTCTCCTTTCTAACTAGACACAATTTCTTTTTTGGGTTTTCAGAAATCCACTTCTTTCTGACCATATCAGACAGAACTTCTTCCTTCCGTGTGAACACGGCTTTGGATGGAGTAGGACAGCATTATAATGACCTCACATGAACACACTGAAACCCTAATAAGCAACTTCGTCTTTGTAAGATATTGACGAGACTTTATAGCCGAGTGAGTTTACTTCTCATAGCAGCGTAGCATACAGGGTAGCATTCATTCATTTCATAATACCAACATGATCTACTGAACACTGCACAACACTGCCTTTAAGTGTAGGTTGCCTACGGGTGCCCATGAGGCACAATATATGACATCATTCAATCAATGTCCTGAACAATGTCATGTTCGTTAGTGGCAGGAAAGGTTTCCTCACTAGTTGGCCTCAGATGTTGGGGTTTCTCCTGTACTGTCTCCCATCAGGTGTACGGATAACAAAGGATCTCGGCAGCTCATGTCTCTGCAGAACCACAGCTGGCTGCCAGGTCTTTCCTCTTTGCATCCTGACATTGTCTCCTGCTTGCAAATCAGACAGGTTCTTGGTTTGCCTGTCGAAGTACAGTTCGTGCTTATCCTGTTATTCTCTCAGCTTGCTGCGTACCTGGTCAGACCCCTCTGGAGTAAGCAGGGTGCTTCAAGTTGTACATTTTCCTTTTAGCTGCCTCCCCATTAGCAGCTGTGCTGGTGATAATCCTACACCCTCCAGCAAGTTTTTAACTGTATTGCCATTTCCGCTTGACCATTTGATTGGGCATGACAAGGACTGGACGTGAGGTCTGTGAATTCCCACTTTTTTTTTGCAAAATCTCTAAACTCAGCACTAGAATACTGAGGAGCATTATCAGAAATCAACAGATCACAGATACCTTGCCTAGAAAATATTGATTTCAGTGCTACTATGACACTGTTACTGGTGGTATTTTTTAGCTTCACGATTTCTGGGAACTTAGAGAAATAATCCACACACAGTAGAAAGTCAGATCCTCAAAAATGAAAGAGATCAGTCCCTACTTTCTCCCATGGTCTGTGAGGTAGGGGGTGTGAGAGCAACGGCTTTCTCGTCTCGGGTTGCTGTTATGGTTCTCATTGCACGTGGCACATTGAGACACCATTTCCTCAATTTGTGAAGATATGTGTGGCCAATACAGAATGTCTCTGGCTCTTTTTTTACAAGATGTGACTCATGTATTTTGTTCGGCATTTCCTGTCTCATCTGAGTTGGAACAATGAGCTTGGCTCCTTTAAACATCAGCCCTGAGGTGTGAGTGATTTCATCCCTAAAGGTCCAATAAGGCTGCATTGCTTTTGGTACTTAACTGCACTCCGTTCTTGTAATGTTTTTTAGTAACTGCATTTCGGGGTCGTCTGCCGATGCAGATCTGAAACTTCTCAAATCCATAGACAATGGCAAGTAGCTATTTTTCTATTTGCGCATAACGGCTCTGACAGTCACTGCAGAGTGCCTGTGACGCACACGCTTCTGGCTGTCCCTCCTGTAGTAGGACTGCTCTGATGCCTTCTGAGCTGGTGTCTACTGACAGAGTAACTGGTTTGTTCACATCATAAAACTTTAACATCGGAGCATTGGTGACCAGCTGTTTGAGTTGCTCAAAACTCCTCTGTTGTGGTTCCTCCCAGTGCCACTCTGACAGGTTAGGAATGTGTCACTGCTCTGATTTTTTCCTCATCCGGTTTCAGTCCACTGGCACTGAGTTTGTGTCCGATGTACTTTATTTCAGTTGTCCTGGTTGTGCATTTATCTCTGTTGAGCTTTAAGTTATTTTCTCTCCAATAGCAATCTCAGCCTGTGGTCATGTTCCTCTACAGAGTCTCCCCACACAAGCATGATGTTTACAACTCTATCATATGTGCAATGGCCCTCTGGAACACCTTGGGTGCTGAACAGATACCAAACGGTAACTGCAGGAACCCAGTACTGTCCGATTGGGGTATTAGGTGCAGAGCTTTGAACTCTCTTCATCTAATGTGTTTTGCCAAAACCCTTTATTAGCGTCTAGTACTGAGAAATACTTGGCATTTGGCATACAGGAAACTACTTCCTCAACAGTCAGTAATGGATAGTGCTCCCGTTTAGTAGCTTCATTCACCCTAAGTCGTTTGTGTCCATGCAAATACAGATTTTCTTAGGGGTGACCACAGTAACCATACTAGTGACCCACTCTGTTGGCTCTGCCTTGTTATGACACCCATTTTCACCATGCGGTGTAATTCCTCCACCACTCAGTCTATTCACCATGCAGTGGAACTCCTCCACCACTCTGTCTCTAAGCGCACCAGGAATCCTCCTGGGAGCGTGCACAACAGGTGTAACAGTCCGGTCAAACTGAATATGGTGCTGACCAGGTTTGGAACCCCGTCCATTTAATAAATCCTCTTTGAGGATGTCATCCTCCTTTGCAACTTCATGCATCCTCTTCACCAAGCCTATAGTTTTCACAGAAGTGGCTCCCCCCAGTATAGCTGGTACATCTTCTTGAGTGATTTCAAACTCAATGTTGTGCTTTTGGCCTTTGTATTCACAGGTTAGAGCTCTCTTGCCCAGCGGTGCTATTTTCTGAAGAAAGCAACACGTTTGCTCTTACTCGCGTGGAGCTTGCCTCTGACCTCCAGTGCATTGAATGTTTTCACTGACATTGCAGTCTATTGGTGAAATCACATCTATTGCAACTTGAACCACTCTGTTCTGTATTTGGTTTCACTCTAAAGTATGTTTCCATGAAAGTTTGTACTGTGTGCATTTCCACTTCTGTCAGTGCTTTGACTTGAGTAGTCGTTAACCACTTGAACCCCAGAGGGGTCCAGGGGAAAAATCCGCCTAAAATGCATGCCCAAATTCGAATAGTAGCCTACACACTACAATGATTGTGGCTACTCTTGACCCACCAAATGTAAGCTAACCCCTGATAATTCACAAATGCAGAGTAAAATAAAAAATTTGCTTTCTGAATAGTGAAAAAGACTCAAGACCTCATTGGAAACATATATAGTGAATAGAGAAATTGTCCATTAAGGTGTCATCAATTGATAGTGAAAATCTTATGAATATATTTAAACTATGTAAACTCTACAGATGTTTTAGTGCTGTAAAATTAGTAATGTAAAAGTATATGGTGAAAAATGATAAAAACGATTAAAAATAATGTGTAATAATAATGTAATATGAATATTGCATGGATGAAAAATACAATGGCAGCTGATTATATGTGCTGTAGGACCCCTGTAGCAGAATCAACATTGAAATTGTAATTTGATTTTGTCTCTTTTGATTTATTGACCTCTGAACAGTTTGGTGACTGGTCATGGGAAGCTGGCTTCCCATATGGGGCTTAATTCACTTGCCCTGCAAATATCAATGGCCTTTTCTAGTGACAAATCTGCTTCTCTCAACAGTCTGCCTCTCACTTGGTCATTAATGCCACACACAATTCGGTCACGTACCAGTGAATCATGCAGATCTCCAAATTTGCAGTCCTTGGCCTTGTTCTTTAAATCCGTCACATACTGTAAGAATCAATGGGCTCCGACTGCTTCTGTGCTCTCGTGAAAAAGATGTGTAGCATACAGCATAGCATTCATTCACTTCATAATACCAACATGAACTACTGAACACTGCACAACACTGCCGTTAAGTGTAGGTTGGCTACAGGTGCCCATGAGGCACAACACCCAATATATGACAGTCTGGCAAATTATGACTCTTGTTTGCAAAATTCTAATTCGCAGACTTTGTGGCTCTTTCCCCAGGTGAACTGAATTACATGCACGGGGTTTCTCAGACCAGCAAAGGTTCTTGCAACAGCAAAAGATAATTTTCTTTGGTCTAAGCATTGCAATGGAAGATGGCGATTGGCAGTGATGTCACAAACAGATGATGAGTGGCGAGCCTTGAGGTTTTTCTTATTTAGTTCCATTCTGCAGAAAGGGCATGTGTTTTTCTTTTTTTTCATTTTTACAATGTGTTTTCCCATGTTTAAGTTGTGTTGCAGGGGAACATGTTACAGACACTCCTGTGTTGTGTTTGTGTGCATTACTTACACTGAAGCAAGCCAGGGAACAGTGCAGGCTGCTTGGGCGATGAGGCCAGGGGACTCTGCTGGAGATGTACTGGTATATGGAGATGGGGAACTGAGTTACTAGGGACCAAGGTGCAGGGGCCTTAATTATTTTATACTTTAGCTATTGAAAAATAGCAGATAATATAAGCGCACAGCGCAGCACAGAGTGCCGCAATATGAGCTTGTAGATCTGCTATTTTTGAAAAGTCGTGAAAATGTGTGCAAATCTTTGAATATATGTATTTTTTACATATATTTCTGGGGGTCCCTGGAATGAAATATTTTGAGATGGAGGGTCCGTGGCCAAATACATATCATTTTGGGGGTCCTTTAGGTGAAAAAGTTTGAGCACCACTGACATAGAAACAGAAAACCAAAACCGCAGTGAATCCTTGGACCCAGGGCCCAGGATTTGGTGCGACACCCCTGAGTGGGAGAACAGTTTTGGAGGAGAAGGGGAGGATGAGGTGGAGAGCTATTTGCGCCAAAAGCCAACAGCGTCAACTTGCCTTTAGCATTGGAATGCAGAGAAACTGACAAATTGGGCAGCGGCCGATGATTAATTATCGCCTGCCACACATTCCTTCACATAAGACACACAACAAGGCACACAAGGCACACAACATTTCAGGCCATTGTGAAAATCCTGCTGCAAGCGATTATGTATCAGAATATTTTCAAAAAGCACTGAAATGTTAACACTAGCTTTTCCAAAAAGGGTAAGTATGGATTCCAAGGTCGCCGGTTTGTTCCCCGCTTTGACCAAAAGTAACCTGACAGTAACAAGTGCTCTTGCTGTGTGTGATGTGAAATGTAAATAAGTTTAGAGAGCCGTCCCGCCACAACAAGAGCGATAATTATAAATTATGGGCATAACCATTCCACAGTTAATGGTAATGATAGTAGACAATGACAGTGGTGAATGGCAATCGTTGGCATCAGTTTCAGAGTAATTTGATTAATAATGCAATCAAAATCCATCTGTAGGCCTATTTTCAGGGCATCAGTAGACCTATAGGTAACAAAGGCTATGAGTTTGGTTGCTTGCATGCAATACATAGCCTACTGTCATCAGTGCATATACAGTTCAGTATAAAACCATTAGTCCTTGCATATTATAGAAAGCCATCAGTTGTATGTGTGTGTGTATGTATAGGGCACAGCTTCCCTGTGACATGTACAATGTGTTTTCCCATGTTTAAGTTGTCTTGCAGGGGAACATGTTACAGACACTCCTGTGTTGTGTTTGTGTACATTACTTACACTGGTGCAGCCAGGGAACAGTGCAGGCTGCTTGGGCGATGAGGTCAGGGGACTCTGCTGGAGATGTAGCGCCAGTTGAGGTCAACAGGGCCACGGTTGAGACTGTAGAGGTGTCAGTACAGACTGCTGTGGATGAGGTGACAGTGGATAGAATACATTATAGTGGCATTAGTCGTACAATGTGCTTTCCCATGTTTAATTTGTTGTGTTGCAGGTAGAACATGGCTATGCCCACTCCTGTTCTTGTGCATCACTCACTCTGGTGAAGGGATACTGATGGGTATTTTTTATATCCCATGTAAATAAGACAGTTTCCCCAAAATGATTAAAGATTACTCCCACACAAGAAAGGAGACCATACCAGTGTAAGTCAGTTTTTTCTTTTACTGTATTAAATCAAAGATGCAGTGTTACAAACATGTTTCTCGTTTCTTTCTGAATTGTTTCTGAATCTTTCTCTGAATACAATGTAACATCATTTCACAAATATGCTTCAGTAGGTACAGGGAAAATAGAGTTGTCAAGCATTCATTGGACGGTCAAACATAACAATATACATGAGATGGTGTTGTGACTGAGTCTCGTGGACGTAGAATGTTTTCTTTTCCTTTATCAAAGTGCCTGGACACTTCGACATTTCTCTGGTCATCCTCTCTGTCCCTGTGGACAACAAAAATTCTAGTTCCATTCCATGGTATTAAAAAACAGTGATGGGGTAAGGTGGGGAACGAAGAAGAGGTCCAAGGCAACTCTGTTCAGTATAAAAATAGCAAACAACTTTTATTTAATTCATGGCAGCAAAGATAAAAAACACGACCGACGCGTTTCGGCCACTAGTGGCCTTCATCAGGGTCCGTTGGGACTGACTATGACAAACATCATTAAATAGCGCCCAAGATCATTCACAGGACTTCACCAATCAGTGATTAATAGACAATAACAACCTAGACCACACCCATTGACAAAATAGACTAAATAAAAAACAATAAAATACATCAAGTTGGACTCAAAAGGCCCCATAGATCAATACAAAATCAGGAAATAACAATACAAAAAATGCAAAATTAGAACTACATAAAATAATAAACAGAATGTGTACAAAGATCAAAATGTCAACTAGATATAAATTCAACTAAATCATTAAAGGAAGGGAGAGAAGTCAATGTCATCATTGAGACCAGGGTAGTTAGTAGCTTTTAGTGTGATGATCCAAAAAGTCTCCCTTTGGAGAAGCTGTTTCAATCTGTCACCACAGATTGAAACAGGGGAGGATGAGGTGGAGAGCTATTTGCGCCAAAAGCCAACAGCGTCAACTTGCCTTTAGCATTGGAATGCAGAGAAACTGACAAACTGGGCAGCGGCCGATGATTAATTATCGCCTGCCACACATTCCTTCACATAAGACACACAACAAGGCACACAAGGCACACAACATTTCAGCCCATTGTGAAAATCCTGCTGCAAGCGATTATGTATCAGAATATTTTCAAAAAGCACTGAAATGTTAACACTAGCTTTTCCAAAAAGGGTAAGTATGGATTCCAAGGTCGCCGGTTTGTTCCCCGCTTTGACCAAAAGTAACCTGACAGTAACAAGTGCTCTTGCTGTGTGTGATGTGAAATGTAAATAAGTTTAGAGAGCCGTCCCGCCACAACAAGAGCGATAATTATAAATTATGGGCATAACCATTCCACAGTTAATGGTAATGATAGTAGACAATGACAGTGGTGAATGGCAATCGTTGGCATCAGTTTCAGAGTAATTTGATTAATAATGCAATCAAAATCCATCTGTAGGCCTATTTTCAGGGCATCAGTAGACCTATAGGTAACAAAGGCTATGAGTTTGGTTGCTTGCATGCAATACATAGCCTACTGTCATCAGTGCATATACAGTTCAGTATAAAACCATTAGTCCTTGCATATTATAGAAAGCCATCAGTTGTATGTGTGTGTGTATGTATAGGGCACAGCTTCCCTGTGACATGTACAATGTGTTTTCCCATGTTTAAGTTGTCTTGCAGGGGAACATGTTACAGACACTCCTGTGTTGTGTTTGTGTACATTACTTACACTGGTGCAGCCAGGGAACAGTGCAGGCTGCTTGGGCGATGAGGTCAGGGGACTCTGCTGGAGATGTAGCGCCAGTTGAGGTCAACAGGGCCACGGTTGAGACTGTAGAGGTGTCAGTACAGACTGCTGTGGATGAGGTGACAGTGGATAGAATACATTATAGTGGCATTAGTCGTACAATGTGCTTTCCCATGTTTAATTTGTTGTGTTGCAGGTAGAACATGGCTATGCCCACTCCTGTTCTTGTGCATCACTCACTCTGGTGAAGGGATACTGATGGGTATTTTTTATATCCCATGTAAATAAGACAGTTTCCCCAAAATGATTAAAGATTACTCCCACACAAGAAAGGAGACCATACCAGTGTAAGTCAGTTTTTTTCTTTTACTGTATTAAATCAAAGATGCAGTGTTACAAACATGTTTCTCGTTTCTTTCTGAATTGTTTCTGAATCTTTCTCTGAATACAATGTAACATCATTTCACAAATATGCTTCAGTAGGTACAGGGAAAATAGAGTTGTCAAGCATTCATTGGACGGTCAAACATAACAATATACATGAGATGGTGTTGTGACTGAGTCTCGTGGACGTAGAATGTTTTCTTTTCCTTTATCAAAGTGCCTGGACACTTCGACATTTCTCTGGTCATCCTCTCTGTCCCTGTGGACAACAAAAATTCTAGTTCCATTCCATGGTATTAAAAAACAGTGATGGGGTAAGGTGGGGAACGAAGAAGAGGTCCAAGGCAACTCTGTTCAGTATAAAAATAGCAAACAACTTTTATTTAATTCATGGCAGCAAAGATAAAAAACACGACCGACGCGTTTCGGCCACTAGTGGCCTTCATCAGGGTCCGTTGGGACTGACTATGACAAACATCATTAAATAGCGCCCAAGATCATTCACAGGACTTCACCAATCAGTGATTAATAGACAATAACAACCTAGACCACACCCATTGACAAAATAGACTAAATAAAAAACAATAAAATACATCAAGTTGGACTCAAAAGGCCCCATAGATCAATACAAAATCAGGAAATAACAATACAAAAAATGCAAAATTAGAACTACATAAAATAATAAACAGAATGTGTACAAAGATCAAAATGTCAACTAGATATAAATTCAACTAAATCATTAAAGGAAGGGAGAGAAGTCAATGTCATCATTGAGACCAGGGTAGTTAGTAGCTTTTAGTGTGATGATCCAAAAAGTCTCCCTTTGGAGAAGCTGTTTCAATCTGTCACCACCCCTTACAGACTTAGGAATTGCTTCGATCACCATCATTTTTAAATTATTGGGATTGGTGTGTCCAGCTGTTTTGTAGTGTTCTGCCATGGGATAATTTGGGTTTCCAGTTCGTACATCATATTTATGCTCAGCGAATCTGTCTTTCAGTCTTCGCTTTGTGCGTCCAATGTAGAAGCAACCACATTCACATTGTAGTCTATACACCACATAGGTGGAGTTACAGTTGGCAAAGCTTCTGACCTTATAGGTTTTATGACTGAACACGTCCACAAAGCTGCTTGATTTAATAATATTCGAACAGTGGTTGCAGTTACCACATCTGAAGTTTCCCATTGGGGGTGGTGGGAGCCAGGACTCTTTAGGGGCAGCTGGTAGGTAACTCCGTACAAGTTTGTCCTTGAGGGTGGGGGCACGCCTAAAGGAAAAAGATCTGTCCCTGTAGTGGGGCAGATTCTCGGCACATGTATAAGTCATATGTTCCAAAACAGAATAACCTTGACACTTTTAACACTGAAGTTGGTGTTTTAAACATAATTGATATTAAAATGTAATTTAACCTAACAGATACAGCTGCAGAGACTGCAAACTTCTGCACGTGTTTAAACATTGTGGTGTGGGTCCTAGTCGTGATATATTTATTTTAAAAGCAAACATTTGTAACTCAAATGTTTGCTTCTGGGGGTTCCCTGGAGCAACATATTTTGAGATGGGGAGACCCCACGGCCAAATACATGTACTTTTGAGGGTCCTTGACATGAAAACGTTTGAGAACCACTGATTTAGAAGAAGGAAAGAAAGACATTTATATAATCGGGTCAAACTTATTCAAAGACTTGCACAGATTACAGATTATAAACTCTCAATTCACTTATGACGTGAAGTAAAATGTCTCTCCATGTTTCCCTTCTTTAGAAACACAGCCGTTTTACAAACGAGGCAAATGTGACATGGTGACAAGATAATCTTCTTCCCACTCTGGATGGAAGTGATATTTTTTTTAGGTTTTTGCCTTCTTTGCCGCGCTCATCTTGGTAAAACGTGTCCTTTTTTACTACCCTTAATACTGCCTTCCCCAACCTGGGGGCATGAATGCAAATCAAAATTGTTAAACTCACTAAAATGATAAAAAGAAGTAAATGAAAACAATTTAACACTCATCTTTTCTTTTCTCTAATGACTATCTAAAATATGAACCCTTGTTGTAAAAATGTAATACAGTCCTCAAGCATGGACTCAACGATGACCCACTTTACTGTTACTGAAATGAATATACCAATATGATACTATATTAGGCTATTGTACTTTTAGTCGTGTGGTTTTCAGAGGTTATATGTAGGCTGTGTGTGTAACACAATTAAAAAGCAACTTAAACAGTTTTTAATGAGTTATTATTCATTACACTGCATGTCTAGGCATGTCAAGCAGTCTGGATTGGCAGCACAGCTACTGTATCTAAACTATATCTGCTGCAGGTGGCCGAGAGGAGGTTCAGCTCTGTGTATATGTCCCTGAAATCAGTTCAGGATATATACCGGTACACACAGTCTGGTGGAGAGGGGGAGAGGGTGGATGAGGTGGCCTTTCTAGTGGCCTTCCTCAAGCCCTTTTGGGATGCACAGTGTGAAATGGAGGGGGACAAATATCCCACGCTGCAACTTGTCTGGCTGTGGGCAGAAAGACTGAAGCGTCACTGTCAGCCTAAGGGCTCGAATACACTGTACGATTTTGCATGGTCGGCGAGTCATCAGATCATTAGAGTATTTCACACTGCACGAGTGGCCAGGATGCATCCCCGATACATAGCCAATATTACATTTGTTTTTATTCTAATTGTGCACGAGAGCGGGCGTAAATGATTTTCCTCTCTCACTGTGCGTGCGTGCCTGCGTGTCGCACACACACACACACACACACACACACACACACACACACACACACACACACACACACACACACACACACACACACACACACACAAACACACACACACCGCACCTGTTCAATGTTTTCATAATAACAGCAGCCATGCTGCTGCAGTTTTTTATCAACATATTGTAAGATGCGTTGGTTTTATATTGCTATGAAACAGCATCTACAGATGACTAGATAATATTATTACGATGAAAGTCATGAAACAGCAATATTAGGCTATAGTGATCGGATGGTCCGCTGCATAATAATGCGCTCTCCAGTCTCCAGCTCTCCTCGTGTTAAATTCTTAATCTTCAACCCGCCGGTAGGCTATTTAAATACATGGCTGCAGTACGGGCGGCCAAACTAATTAAAACAGCGGCAATAAACATAGGCTACTGCTTATATATTTATACGTATCTACGTCCTTATGTGAAAAAGTTTGAGCACCACTGACATAGAAACAGAAAACCGAAACCACAGTGAATCCTTGTACCCAGGGCCCAGGATTTGGTGCAACACCCCAGAGTGGGAGAACAGTTTTGGAGGAGAAGGGGAGGATGAGGTGGAGAGCTATTTGCGCCAAAAGCCAACAGCACCAAATAGTGACGACAAGGATCTGCTGGGCTGGTGGAATAAAAACAGCACTGTTTATCCCAGGCTCGCTCAGTTGAATGTAAAGCATGCTGGAAGTCCCTGAGGGACCAGTTCAACAAGCACCGCCAGAAATACAAGAAACAACCCAGCAGCTCTGGTGCACAATCACTGGGAAAGTGAACATTTGAAGACCAGATGGCATTTATTTTGCCTCATACCCAAACTCCATCGTGAGTTCTTAATTTATACTTGATTTAATTCATGTATTTAGCTCAATAATAAAACGATAAGAAAAAAGTACACACATGAAGTTCCAGCAGTCAAGCTGCCTCTGGTGCCCCACTTACAGTACAATGGGCAACTTGCAGGAACACAGTCACCACCACCACCAGTCATGCTGCTCAGGGCCCAGCTCTGCTTCTGGTGGTGAACAGAGTCCACCCAGCAGCTGCTTGGCCCTGTCAACCCCTTTATCACTTACTGTAGCAGAGATGCCTTTCCCCCTGCTTAGAGTCTGGAGGAACCGGCACATCCTCCACAAGTACACGTGCCTCTTCTGAAAGAAGAAATGCACTACTTTGCAATGAGCAAACAGTTTGAGCCAGAGGGGCAGAAGCTTTGCGCGTCTGCACACAATTAGCCTGTTGGCCGAGTTGGCCAACACAGAGGCTCAACAGCTGCACACATCTGAGGCAAGTTCAGGTTCTACAGGAGATTGGGCCACCAACCCCTCCTCCCAGCAGAGGGCATACTCACCACCCTTCACCCAGCCATCTACAGAGCAGAGGGCATACTGATACTCACCAACAGTGAGGGGGAGGAGAGAAATCTTGAGAAAGGATGCAATTCTAACTCAGCTTCATGTGAAATCCTGCTGCAAGCGATTATGTATCCGGATATTTTCAAAAAGCACTGAAATGTTAACACAAACTTTTCCAAAAATGGGAAGTATGGATTCCAAGGTTGCTGGTTCGATCCCCGCTTTGACCAAAATTAACCTGACAGTAACAAGTGCTCTTGCTGTGCGTGATGTGAAATGTAAATAGGTGTAGAGAGCCGTCCCGCCACAACAAGAGCGATAATTGTAAATTATGGGCATACCCATACCACAGTTAATGGTAATGATAGTAGACAATGACAGTGGTGAATGGCAATCGTTGGCATCAGTTTCAGAGTAATTTGATAATGCAATCAAAATCCATCTGTAGGCCTATTTTCAGGGCATCAGTAGACCTATAGGTAACAAAGGCTATGAGTTGCTTGCATGCAATGCATAGCCTACTGTCATCAGTGCATATTCAGTTCAGTCTAAAACCATTAGTCCTTGCATATATAGAAAGCCATTAGTTGTATATGTGTATAGGGCACAACTTCCCTGTAACATGTACAATGTGTTTTCCCATGTTTAAGTTGTCTTGCAGGGGAACATGTTACAGACACTCCTGTGTTGTGTTTGTGTGTATTACTTAAACTGGCACAGCCAGGGAACAGTGCAGGCTGCTTGGGTGATGACGCCAGGGGACTCTGCTGGAGATGTAGCGCCACGGTTGAGACTGTAGAGGTGTCAGTACAGACTGCTGGGGATAAGGTGAGAGTGGATAGAATACATTATAGCGGCATGAGTTGTACAATGCGTTTTCCCATGTTTAGGTTGTTGTGTTGCAGGGAGAACATGGCTATGCCCACTCCTGTTCTTGTGCATCACTTACTCTGTTGAAGGGATAAAACTGCAGAGACTGCACACTTCTGCACATGTTTAAAAATCATGGTCTGGGTTCTAGTAGTGATATATATTTTTAAAAGCGAACATTTGTAACTCAAATATTTGCTTCTGGAAGAACATGTTTTGAGATGAGGAGACTCCGTGGCCAATTATATGTAATTTTGGGGGTCCTTGACATGAAAAAGTGTGAGAACGACTGATTTAGAAGGAGGAAAGACATTTATAGAATCGTGTCAAAGATATTCATAGACTTGCACAAATGTTCACGATTTTTCAAAAATAGCAGATCTATAAGCTGTCAATTCACTGTTGGTCAGGTATTCACTGTAGTTGTACTCTTTATGACGTGAAGTAAAATGTCTCTCCAAGTTTCGGTAGCACTTTAAACTAAGGTGCTGTTAATAAACATTTATTAACATTTATAAAGATCATTTATTAATGTTAATAAATATATGTATAAGAAGCTTATTAATGTTTGTAAGCAATCTAACAAACATTTATTAATAGTTGAGAGGATGTTAATAAGACAATTAATAACCGTTAATAGGCGATTTATAAGACGCTTATTAACCTTATTACTTGTTTATAAACATTCAAAAAGTTAATAGGAGGTTTATAAGACATTTATTAACTGTTAATTGCTTATTTATAAGACACTTGGAAAAACGTTTTCATTTTTCTAAAACGTTTTTAAGGAATATAATAAACATTCATAAATTGTTAATAAGCATTAATACAAGTTAATAAGATATTTACATAGCATTAATTAACAGTTTAATAGATGTTAATAAGATATTTACACAGCATTAACTAACCGTTATTAGTTTACTGAACCGTTGGTAAGGGAACTAATAAACATTAATACATTGATAATAATGTACTAAGGTAACTAAAAAAGGGTCTTATAAACAGTAACAAACCCTTATAAGACGCTTGAAAAACCACATTTATTCTTAATAAATGTTTATAAGGAATTTATAAATCATTAATAATATTTATTAAATGTTAACACATGTTAATAAGATGTTCATAAAGCTTTACTTAACCGTTAATAAGTTACCCTAAGTTAACCTAACCGTTGGTAAAGGATCTAATGAAAATTAATAGAACTGTTTATAATATATTATTAAACTGATAATAGGGTATGAACAAGTCTTATGCACTTGGTTTAAAGAGGAACGGTCATTTATTAACTAGAAAACAGATTTACAAACATCAACAACTTGTTAACAATGTATTTATTAACACTTAAATAGGCAGGAAGTGGGAACAGTCATCTATGAACATTTATAAACCACTTATAAGAACTAAACAGTGTCTATTAACATTAACAAATTGGTAATGTTGGCACTTATTAACACGTTATTAGACATTTTGCAGGTACTTGGTTTAAAGTGGGAACAGTCATCTATAAACATTTTTAAACAACAAAACAGTGTCTTATTAACATTAAAAGACTGTTAACAATGCACCTATCAACGTGTTAATAGGCATTTTGCAGGTAGTTGGTTTAAAGTGGGAACAGTAATCTATAAACATTAATAAACACATTATAAGAACTAAACAGTGTCTTAATAACATTAACAAATTGTTAAAAAGGCACTTATTGACGCGTCAATAAGCATTTCGCATGTACTTGGTTTAAAGTCTAATGTTAGTCATCTGTAAACATTTATAGCCCCTTTAACAACTAAACAGTGTCTTATTAACATTAACACATTATTAACAAATCACTTATTAACACGTTAATATGCATTTTGCAGGTACTTGGTTTAAAGTGGGAACAGTCATCTATAAACATTTTTAAACAACAAAACAGTGTCTTATTAACATTAAAAGACTGTTAACAATGCACCTATTAACGTGTTAATAGGCATTTTGCAGGTAGTTGGTTTAAAGTGGGAACAGTAATCTATAAACATTAATAACCACATTATAAGAGCTAAACAGTGTCTTAATAACATTAACAAATTGTTAAAAAGGCACTTATTGGCGCGTCAATAAGCATTTTGCATGGACTTGGTTTAAAGTCTAATGTTAGTCATCTGTAAACATTTATAACCCCTTTAACAACAACTAAACAGAGTCTTATTAACATTAACACATTAATAACAAATCACTTATTAACACGTTAATATGCATTTTGCAGGTACTTGGTTTAAAGTGGGAACAGTCATCTATAAACATTTATAAACAACTAAACAGTGTCTTATTACCATTAACAGACTGTTAACAAAGCACCTATTGACGTGTTAATAGGCATTTTGCAGGTACTTGGTTTAAAGTGGGAACAGTCATCTATAAACATTTTTAAACAACAAAACAGTGTCTTATTAACATTAACAGACTGTTAATAATGCACCTATTAACGTGTTAATAGGCATGTTGAAGGTACTTTGTTTAAAGTGGGAACAGTCATCTCTAAACATTTATAAACCACTTATAAGAACTAAACAGAGTCTATTAACGTTAACAAATTGTTAATGTAGGCACCTATCAACACGTTAATAGACATTTTGCAGGTACTTGGTTTAAAGTGGGAACAGTCATCTAAAAACATTTATAAACAACTAAACAGTGTCTTAATACCATTAACAGACTGTTAACAATGCACCTATTAACGTGTTAAAAGGCATTTTGCAGGTAGTTGTTTAAAGTGGGAACAGTAATCTATAAACATTAATAAACACATTATAAAAAACTAAACAGTGTCTTAATAACATTAACAAATTGTTAAAAAGGCACTTATTGACGCGTCAATAAGCATTTTGCATGTACTTGGTTTAAAGTCTAATGTTAGTCATCTGTAAACATTTATAACCCCTTTAACAACAACTAAACAGTGTCTTATTAACATTAACACATTAATAACAAATCACTTATTAACACGTTAATATGCATTTTGCAGGTACTTGGTTTAAAGTGGGAACAGTAATTTATAAACATGTATAAACCCATTATAAGATCTAAACAGTGTCTTATTAACATTATCAAATTAACAATGCACTTAACGCGGTAATAGGCATTTAGTGGGAACAGCCATCTATAAATATTTATAAAGCCTTTAAAAACACCTAAACAGAGTCTTATTAACATCAACAAATCCCTAATAAAGTGTCTTATTAACACTGAAAGTGTATTATTAACATCAACAAATCGATGATTAAAGGGGCACTCCACCACTTTTCAACCTATGTTCATATAATTGGTCCTCACTCAAAAATAGTAAATACATTTCCTTTTTTTCTTTTTCTCAGAGGAGGGTTGTGGGCAGGTCAGAAACCCATCGTCTTGTGACATCATCGATTGCCAATCCAGCTTATAGAAACTGCAGGCTTTCTATTCCTGAAAAATTGCAATTTTAAAGTGGAAGCCATTGTTCTCGCAATAATAAAAATCTAAATATTCTTTTCAAAAATATTGATTAAATCCTTTTTTTTGGAAAATGATGATGTCACAAGACGATGGATTCGGAACTTCCCACAGCTCTCCTATGAGACCCGGACTGAGTAGAAAAAAATGAACATTAGTGAGGACCTATTATATGAAGACAGGTTGAAAAGTGGTGAACTACTTTAAGTATTCATTAACACCTTAAATAGGCATTTTTCAGCTACCTGTTGCAAAGTGGGAACAACATTAACAACTTACTAGTTATCTTTCTTTTCACTTTAAGTAAATAAAAGGAGGTCATTCATTCTTAAAGGAAGGCTGTGCACAAACAGAAGTAGGCTAGTAATGTTTTGGGACTATTCCTTTGCAGCTTATGTAATATCATTCCAGTTTATGTACAACTATCACTGTTGTACACCTCTTCCTCCTCCTGCCATCGCTTGAAGATGAAGAGCTTGAGGAATTTGAGGCGAAGGTGGTCGAGTAGCTGGACTCGGACGGTGACTTGACAGAGGTTGGAGACTCATTTCTTGATGCTGTAAAAACAAAATGCAAAATGTTATATAAATAGGAGGTTAGGCATTTTGGACATGTTTTGTTCATAAAGGGGTTACAGTGCACTTATTGTAAATAATAATAATAATAACAATAAATAAATAAATAGGAGCAGCGCTCTTCCGAGCACAGGTCTCCAATGTGATAAGCAAATGTGAAAAGGGTGCCATGTCATCTGTGGCCTGTCATGATTTCGTTCCAAAGATGTGTTTTGCTCAAATTGAGCTGCTGGTGGCGCTATAACAGGCCAATGTGAAAAGGGTGGCATTTGTTCCTTGACCTACGGAAATCACAAGCTGCGTTTATGATTTGAGGCATTTTGTTCAAAACGGACCAATCCTGCAAACTTTGGAAGCCACTCAACTAGGATGGAATATGAATTATCGGACAACTCAGTCTTGATCACTTGCCTATAGCGATACTCAGTTCCACACACATTCCTGTGATTTTTGGAACAAATCTGAAGGAGTCATTTAAAAAAATGTGTTTTACTTAAGTCAGCCTCCAGGTGGCACTATAAAAAGCAGATGTGAAAAGGGCAAAGGTTTTTCCTTGGCCTCTTGGGAGTGCGCATACAGTTTTACACTGATCGGTGGAGTTAGAACCATAGACTGTGAAAAAAATATGGACGATGCGAAGCCATTGGTTTCTATGCTGCGAAGATGAAGTTTTTCGTTCAAAAGGGAGCACACTTGCAAAAGCCAGTCTTAGCCTATCAGGATGGAATTTGAAGAATCTGAAAGACCTGTTTCGTTTAATGACTATAGAGATAACATGTACCGATTTGCGTGATTTTTGGACAAAATCGTTAGAAGTGCTGTCCAAAAATCTTGGATCACATGACCACATGGGGTGGCAGCCTGTATTACAATCCATTGTAAACAATGGAGCGGTGGTCCCAAAATATGAGTTCTGTTCAACCAATTTATTGTGACCAAATCGACAAATGGGCAGATGACAATTTGGATTAAATAGATGGGTACATCCACAATATTCATGGCAGTTAGGTTGCAATGTTACTCTGTACAAGAGACTTGCTACTAGGGATGGAGCTCGTTAATTTTTATTGATAATGAGCACCTTATCGATCATGCTTATCGAGCCGGGCTTTTATCGAGCCCACTATTGAGCATTTTCTGTTATTTTGTGGAAAGACATGAGACACTATCAATTCTGAAGTTTTTTTTAAAATATGTTATATGTATATAGTATAGTTTTACAGTACTATTCATAAGTTATTAATACTAGCCTGTACTGTAAAATTATACTATAAATTGTATGGTATATAATATAAACTATAGGCTAACATTTCCATGTTTTTCTTTTTTTTCTTTTTACAGTAATGCATAGGCCTATCGATTTTTTTCCATAATATCTTTTTGTTTGTTTTAAGCAACAACAAAAATCTATATTTGCACTACATTTCACTAGGGCCCTCAAATACAGTACTTTAACTTAACAGACAGAAGGCAAGTAACCTTTTTATTTTTGAAAAAATATTTGAAGAAACTAAATGTGTACCGTCTCTTTAAAAATGTAATTTATAACGCATAGTACGACGGTGTCACGCAACAAAAAATACCCAATCAACAAGCTCACACAGCGTCTGCTCGCACCGCGTTGTGAGCTTGTAGATCTGCTATTTTCGGTAGACTGAGAAGTCGTCACGCTGGCAACGCTATACGGATTCATTTGCACGGAGCGATATATTATAACTCTGCAGCGGGGATTTTGAGTGTCCCAAACGGATTTATTATCAATGGAATCATTCATATTTTCAAGCACCACATACTTTGGGTGGAAGAGATCGGTTGTCGCGCTGCTGAAACAGCCGACGCCCCGACGCTGCCGTTGTTTTAACTCGTCGTCGCAGACATTCAAAGTTATTGCACTTGGGTGGGTCTTATGTGATGCACTATGGACAATTAGTGCCTCCGCATTCTCGAAGTGTTCCCTCCCGAGCATGTAACCGTGGGCGTGCTGCATAAGGCCTATTGCATTTAGCTCTCCCCTTGTCTTTTCTAAAATGTAACCAAACTTTTTAGTGTTTCACAAGTTCAACCATTGTTCCACGGCACACACTTGCAAAGCACACAACTATCAATGACGCAATGTAGCCTACCTCCTGTCCCAGCCCCCTATAGCGGTCCATGACGTGACGTTATGAGGCTTACCCGATAACAGGCTCGACAGAGCAAAAGCTTATTGATACTCGGGTCTCGATAAATTCAGAACCGGGTTTGTAATGGACCCGGTTTTCAGGCTCCATCCCTACTTGCTACAGTATCTGTGCAGACTAGTGCTTGCTCTGCCATCATATTAACTTACTGTATTGTGATTTTTGCATATAAATCAGGAACAAGAAATTGTTAATATGATGGCAGAGCAAGCACTGCAAAGATTGCAAGTCTTTGTACACATTAAGGTTGCAACCTAACTTGAATATCGTTACCGTGGATTAAATCAATCCAGTTACTGTAGCCCTTCTATTTAATCCTTTTGGGGATTTTTCATCGTCCTGCTGGACGGAGGAGCATTAGGAACATTCATTCCTTTACATTAAAACGGGCTTCACTGTAAACGTAATGATTTATAGCCGTTTGTGGGGGGTCATTTAGACGAAAATGGCGTCTTCGGGGGGTGAAAACCCCTTTGAAAGTGGAAAAGGTAAAAACGCTTTGTATCTTCCGCTTTCATCTAAATACCGTAAACGCAGCAAACCACTGAAAATGATAAGATGTGGGACGTCCTAATAGGGCTGTCACGATTAGGAATTTCTCCAGATGATTAATTGTCATAGAAATAATCGGCGATTGACGAATATATCGTCTTTTTTCCCCCCTTCATTTTATGCCACTATGATAAATAGCTTTGAGCTCATACACATACTGT
The DNA here is from genome assembly GCF_963921795.1 of Nannobrachium achirus. Taxonomy (NCBI): domain Eukaryota; kingdom Metazoa; phylum Chordata; class Actinopteri; order Myctophiformes; family Myctophidae; genus Nannobrachium; species Nannobrachium achirus. Next base: position 55,377,710 of record NC_137821.1, on the reverse strand, counting down.
ACCTTAATGAAGAGCAATTTAATTGCTTTTTAAACATCAGTTCAGTGGTGTAAACTGTAAAGTAACTATTAAGTACATTTATTTGCTAACGTTAGCCCTAATTTATACCGTAGCTATTTGAAAATAGCCGATCTACAAGCTCACAACAACGCGTCGCAGTGCGTTGTGAAAATAGCCGATCTACAAGCTCACAGCGCGTCGCGTTGTGAAAATAGCCGATCTACAAGCTCACAACGCGTCGCAGTGCGTTGTGAAAATAGCCGATCTACAAGCTCACAACGCGTCGCGGTGCGTTGTGAAAATAGCCGATCTACAAGCTCACAACGCGTCGCGGTGCGTTGTGAAAATAGCAGACAACTGCAAAAATAGCCGACGCTGAAAATAGCGACAGTAGCCTATAATGTTTATCATGACACGATCCAACATCTATAGCTCGTCGCCGTCTGTGTGTAATCATCATCCCCTCCATAAGCTGCAGTAAAGGCATTGACTCCAGTCCTCTGTGTTGAAACGAAACGTGAAGTGAACGCCTTTTTCTGTATCATATCATAAGGAATAAATATAGTCCCGGGATGTGTATGGTACATGTGTCTGTTCCGACCGTCTGGAACAAACTTTTTAAGCATTTTTAGTTAGCCAGCCAGTCTGCCTGTGCTGTGTGACGGCAGTGCGTTGTGTTGACTGACTGACTGAGGAGGACCAGCATTGAGCTGGCTGCTAGGAAGTAGAACGGAACTTGGGCAGTGCGGTCATGGCGACATGCGCCACCTAGCGACCTGGCATGCAAATTACTGACAAATTGCGTTTTCATCTAAAGACCACATAAAAAATGAAAACTAAACGGCTCTTAGCCGTTTTCCACGAAGCTCGTTTTAATGTGAAAGTCATTTTGAAAATGAATAAGGGTAATAATAACAATAATAATAATACAGCAACAATTTCATGGACCCCTTGCAGTAACTCCGGACCCCCTAGGGGTCGTGGACCCCCCGTTGAGGACAGGGGGGTCGCACCAAATTCTGGGCCCTGGGTACAAGGATTCACTCACATTTTGTGCTTTAAAAAGTTGCTATATGCAGTTTTCTGCTGAGATAAGCAGGCAATTGCTTATTATTATTTTTTTTACTTTATTATATTCAGACGGCTAACCATGCTTCCTAAAGAAATGTTGTCTCTGTGACACTTCCTGGGGCCACAATCTGCCTCCAAAACTATAATTTTCCTCTGTGAGAAGTTCTATCATTGGTCGATAGACAGATAGCCTGCCCAGTAAGCAGAGGCTGCAATCAGGACCGCCTCTTGTTGTTGTTCGGATTGGTTGACCTGTCTGTCAATCCTTTTAGCCCCGGTCGGCTGGTTCATGCACCAATGAGCTGCTAGTGACAGAGACTAGATTCTTTTTAGGGAGCATTGTTTAGCCGCCTGAATATAATTAAATAAAATAAAAAAATTAAAATAAGCAATTGCCTGTTTCCTGCTTATGTCAGCAGATAACTGCTTATAGCAACTTTAACCATTGAAAAATAGCAGATGTACAAGCCCACAGAGCGGCGCCGAGTGCCACGCTGCGAGCTTGTAGATCTGTTATTTTTGAAAAATTGTGAACATTTTTCATGGGGTCTTTGAATATTTCAAATCCCTCTAAGGTTTTTGAAAAACCTATGTTTCTATGTCAGTGGTGCTCAAACGTTTTCATGTGAAGGACCCCCAAAATGATACGTATTTGGCCACATCTCAAAATATTTAGTTCCAGGGACCCCCCAGAAGCAAAATTGTATTTAAAAATGTTACCTTAAAAAATACCCATATTCAAAGATTTCCACACATTTTCATGACTTAAAAAATAGCAGATCTACAAGCTCGCAGCGCGGCACTCAGTGCCGCTCTGTGAGCTTGTGGATCTGCAATTTTTCAATTGCTTAAGTATAAAATAACAATATAAAATCAAATTGGTTTAATCTCATGCTCTCAAGAGTGCTTGTTACAATAAAACACTTAAAATATCTGTAAATATTTTCTAAATCTACAGCAGTGGTCCTCAACCTTTTCAGGCTGTGACCCCCTAAATAATCATATTTTAACTGGGGACCCCCCACCCTGACAAGCATTAAGAGTTGAGGCATTACATTTTGTATAACTCGGTTATATTGTGAAAATAGCAGATCTACATGCTCACAACGCCTCGCGTTGTAGATCTGCTATTTTCACAATTTCTGCGTCTAAATATGTCAATTTGGCCAATGTTTACTTTGTCATTTTAGAAGTTTAAAAAAGTCCTTAAATTGTCAATTTAGAAATGTGCAGATACCCTCTATACACTTAAACTTTATGTTGGTTTGTTTACTGTTGAGTGAGAAAACAGTGTTGCACATTAGGCTAATCTTCTGGAGACCCCCCAAAATAATTTGGGGACCCCCAGGCCCTGGTTGAGAACCACTGATCAACAGTAATGCACTTAGCAAATTCGTTTAGCCCTTAGCAGGAGGTTACATCACAGCCAACAAAAACAACATTAAACAGGCCTAAGTGAAGTAAAAACAAAACAAAAAAAACGTCATACTGTACCTTAGGATGCATACATGAACAAAGAGGGGCTTGTAGGTGATTTCGCTGACTTGTAGGCACTTAAACTGTTAGAACAACACGCAGAAGTTGCGTGCATATCGACGTTGTGTTTACTGTGTTACAATATGTCCGTGTTACGTTCAAATGCGGCCGGACGGAAACGGCGTTTTGCCGATAATAGTTCCACTGACAGACACAGCTGCAATTAATTACTGTCACGTACCACGCCACCTGTACTGTGTGGAACTGAAGTTTCAGATTGGCTATGAGTGTCAGGCAGTGGTTTAAGCAAGTAACTAAGTATTTGTACTTTACTTGAGTATTGACAACTCCTACAATGTTTGCCCTAAAATCACACAAATTTGTACACAGTATGTCTAGACTCATGTCATCAACATGGGTCTGTCCCATTTAGCGCCACCTTCAGGCCGATTTTTTAAAACACATTTATAGACACCGCTCCTACAAATGTTGCCCTAAAATTCACGCAAATCGGTATACAATATGTCTAGACTCATGTCATCAACATGGATCTGTCCCATTTAGCGCCACCTTCAGGCCGATTTTTTAAAACACATTTATGAACACCGCTCCTACAAATGTTGCCCTAAATTCACGCAAATCGGTATATACAGCTGCAGGACTGTTTTGAAAACACAGACTGGTCCATTTTTGAAAACGAGGACCTGGAGCAGTACACAGCAGCAGTCCTAGGGTACATCAAGCACTGCATAGACACTGTAACAGTAGACAAGCAAGTGAAGGTGTATCCAAACACGAAGCCCTGGATGACAAAGGTGGTCACGAGCCTGCTCAAGGAGAGAGACAGAGCTTTCACGGCGGGGGATCAGGAACTCTACTCTGTTGCCAGAGCCAATCTCAAGAGAGGCATCAGAGAGGCAAAGGCTGAGTACAGGAGCAAGATAGAGGACCACCTGCAGAGCAACAACACCAGAGAGGTCTGGCAGGGTGTACAGCACCTGACCAACTTCAAGCCTAGTGGTCCCTCGGCTGACGGCGACGCCTCCAAAGCGGAGGAGCTAAACCGCTTCTTTGCACGTTTTGAGAGGGCGGCGGCACCTGAAGACGTCACAACACCCCCACCAAACACCCACAGCAGCCGCAACCTCATACTACAGGAGCACGAGGTGAGGCGCACGCTGAGAGCGGTGAACCCGAGGAAGGCGACGGGCCCCGACGGAGTCCAGGGACAGGTACTGAGGGACTGTGCAGACCAACTAGCGGGAGTATTCACTAACATCTTCTCCCAGTCCCTCTCTCAGGCCATCATTCCATCCTGCCTGAAGACCTCCACTATCATCCCGGTGCCGAAAAAGAACTCTGTCAGCAGCCTGAATGACTACCGCCCCGTTGCACTTACATCTGTAGCTATGAAGTGCTTCGAGAAACTAGTCCGGTCCCATATCACCTCTGTCCTCCCCCCCGACCTCGACCCATACCAGTTTGCCTATAGAGCCAACAGGTCCACAGAGGACGCCATCGCCACAGCCCTACACTCCACTCTAAACCACCTGGAGCAGAAGGGGTCCTATGCGAGGCTGCTCTTTGTGGACTACAGCTCGGCATTTAATACCATCGTGCCTGACAGACTGGTGTCCAAAATGGCAGAGCTGGGGGTATCGAGCTCCATCTGTCAGTGGATCAAAAACTTTCTGACCGATCGCCCCCAGAGGGTGAAGATGGGGCGCCACATGTCATCGAGCCTGAACCTCAGCACCGGCTCCCCACAGGGCTGCGTGCTGAGCCCCCTACTCTACTCTCTCTACACCTACGACTGCAAACCTACCAGGCCCTACCAACCCGGCTGCAAACCTCCCACCCCCAGCGGAAATTACATCATTAAATTCGCTGATGACACCACCGTGGTGGGGCTCATCTCAGAAGGGGACGAGTCTGCATACTGTGCCGAAGTAGAGGAACTGGCGGGGTGGTGCGCTGTCAACAACCTAGCCCTGAACACCTCCAAGACCAAGGAGGTGGTCATAGACTACAGGAGGAAAAACACAATCATCCCTCCCCTGGTTATCGGCGGCGACTGCGTGGAGAGAGCCTCCAGCTTCTGCTTCCTGGGGGTCCATCTGGACGAGGACCTAACCTGGAGCACCAACACCTCAGCCATCGTCAAGAAGGCACATCAGCGACTGCACTTCCTGAGAGTACTCAGGAACAACCATCTTCCTCAGGACCTGCTGGTGTCCTTCTACCGATGCTCGATTGAGAGCATCCTCACGTACTGCATCAACGTGTGGTTTTGGAGCTGCACAGCAGCAGAGAGGACATCGCTCCAGAGGGTCGTAAACACCGCCCAAAAGATCATCGGACGCCCCCTCCCCTCCCTGGCTGACCTGTACAGCTCCCGCTGTCTCAGGAAAGCCCAGAGCATCGTGGAGGACCCCTCCCATCCAGGACACGGCAACCTTGAACTGATGCCTTCGGGCAGACGCTATAGGGCGCTAACCACGAGGACAAGTAGGCACAAAAACAGCTTCTACCCGAGAGCCATTATGGCACTAAATGAGGACATGCTCTCTGAGAGGGGTAGGTAAGATCTGTGGGCTCACAGCGCCTCGCATCGAGGGGCGCTGTGAGCCTACAGATCGGCTGCCACCTCGGATGTGCACCTGGGTCGAAGTGCAATACATTGTACGTCCCTGACGTACAAAACACCTGGAACCCCACACTGGACGGTGGACACTGACTGCGACAATCTGTGAAATCGGTGGACACTGACTGTGACAAACTGTGGAATCGTGTCAGCCGAGCTGATAAAGAGACTGAGTATTGTTACCACATTTTCTGCTGCTAGTTTATTATTACGATCACTATGTGATTTTTATCTTTTATTTATCTTTTTATTCTACTTTGTTTTTTGCACTGTATGCACCTTGTGGGATTGGGCTCAAATTTCGTTGTTCACTGAACTTGTTCTGTGTAATAATGACAAATAAAAATCTATTCTATTCTATTCTATATGTCTAGACTCATGTCATCAACATGGATCTGTCCCATTTAGCGCCACCTTCAGGCCGATTTTTTAAAACACATTTTTGGACACTGCTCCTACGAATTTTGCCCTAAAATCACACAAATCGGTACACAGTTTGTCTACACTCATGTCATCAACATAGATCTGTCCCTTATAGCGCCACCATTAGGCTGATTTTTTCAACCACATTTTTGGACACTGCTCCTACAGATTTTATCCTAAAATCACACAAAGCGGCACACAGTATGTCTACAGTCGTTTGTACATCTGCTACAGTTCCGTTGGTTTTTCCCATCCACTGCAGACTTCTGTGCTTAAACCGGTAGGATTAGCAGTGCTAGCCAAACATTTGTGTATTAGCTAACGGCTAACCTAGCCCTTCCCCCGTATACTAGCTAAAGCTAACAATATGTTGAGTGCAGAAGAAGTGGATTTCTCTTGGCCGCTTCGCAAGTGTGGAGGCCTGAAACCGTCTACGCTCAGGGGCTATATGGCGGCTATTAATGCTTGTCACCTAGGTGTCAATGGTGATGTGCCCTCTTGTGACCTTGTTTATGGCTGGTGCCAAGCGCACCAGTCAGATGGCCAGATCGCCTGGGATTTAGAGGTGGTCTTGAGGGGTTTGAGACGAGGCCCTTTCGAGCCTTTGGGGAAGGTTTTTTTGAGACACCTAAGTCTCAAAACTGTGCTCTTATTGGCGTTGACTACAGCCAAAAGGGTCAGTGGACTGTATGAGGTTTGCTAACAGTGACCTTAAGGTTCTGCTTAAGCCCAATATCCAATTTGTACCAAAGAACGGGATTGTGACTAGGGACCCGGTCGAGTTGGTCGCCTTTCACCCTCCTCCTTTTGCATCGGAGGAGGATCGGCATCTGCATTGCCTCTGTCCAGTGAGGGCCTTGAAGGCATAATAGTTAGTTGAGGACTAGGAATGAGAGACAGTCTGTTTGTCTCCTTTAGCAACTCTCCAAAGAGAAAAGATGTGTTTAAGGCCTCCAGTTCTAGGTGGATTGTGGAGGCTATCAGGGAAGCCTATGATAGTGCTCAGGTTCCTCTGCCGGAGGACCTTTAGGCACATTCCACCAGGGGGTTGTAGACCTCATGGGCCCTCTCTCAGGGGGTCTCCATGCAGGAGGTTTGCATGGCGGCCAATTGGGCGTCGCCATCTACGTTTGCAGCTTATTATCACCTGGACGTGGTTCCCGCATTGTTGGTGCACACTCAGTCTTACACGTGGCTGCCTCCTCTTCTAAGTGAAAATGGTGGGTACAGTCCTTTCCCTTTTTCCAAGTGGCAATTGGACTGGTGGGTATAGTCCTTCCAATGTTTTCCTTCCATGACCAGTGAGTTTGGTTGGTCATGGTGAAGGTGGACCCATTACCTTATAAGGCGGACTTATTCTGCTCATTGGTTATGCAGCACATTTAGTCTGGGTATTTGGGTGATCAGGTGTTGGTCATCGTCGCTTCCGAGTGTCTATGGATCCCATAGGAAGGAATATAAACTGAAAAAGTGACAATAAACACTAAACATAATGTGTACCACTTTGCATGATTTTAGGGCAAAATCTGTAGGAACAGTGTCCAAAAATGTGTTTGAAAAAATCTGCCTAATAGTAGCGCTATATATCCTTGTTGATGACATGAGTGTAGACATACTGTGTACCGATTTGCGTGATTTTAGGGCAAAATTCGTAGGAGCAGTGTCCAAAAATGTCTTTTGCAAGTATCGGCCTCAAGGTGGCGCTAGAAAAGGGCCATGTGAGAGGTTGAAGGTTGTTGTTTGGCAGGCAAGGAGTGTGTGTGCAGAGTTTGGCATGAATAGGGGCAACGGTGGCGGAGATATGAGTTGGGCAAAAGTGTGACGTGCCGTGCCGTGCCGTGCCGTGCCGTGACGTGACGTGACGTGACGTGATGTGACGTGACAGACAGACAGACAGACGGACTGACTGACAGCCGGTGGAGGTTTTGATAGTAACTGCGACCTGACGGTCGCAACAAGGGTTTCATACGGGAGATAAGAGACTGTCAGGTCGCATGTAAAAATCGGCCTGATGGTGGTGCTAAATGGGACAGATGCATGTTGATGACATGACTGTAGACAGAATGTGTACTGATTTGCGCGATTTTAGAGCAAAATTTGTGGGAGCAGTGTCCAAAAATGTGTTTTAAAAAATCGGCCTGAAGGTGGCGCTAAATGGGACAGATCCATGTTGATGACATGAGTCTAGACATATTGTATACCGATTTGCGTGAATTTAGGGCAACATTTGTAGGAGCGGTGTCCATAAATGTGTTTTAAAAAATCGGCCTGAAGGTGGCGCTAAATGGGACAGATCCATGTTGATGACATGAGTCTAGACATATTGTATACCGATTTGCATGATTTTAGGGCAACATTTGTAGGAGCGGTGTCCATAAATGTGTTTTAAAAAATCGGCCTGAAGGTGGCGCTAAATGGGACAGATCCATGTTGATGACATGAGTCTAGACTCTAGACATATTGTATACCGATTTGCGTGAATTTAGGGCAACATTAAGCGGTGTCCATAAATGTGTTTTAAAAAATCGGCCTGAAGGTGGCGCTAAATGGGACAGACCCATGTTGATGACATGATCGAGTCTAGACATATACTGTGTACAAATTTGTGTGATGTTAGGGCAAACATTGTAGGAGTTGTGTCAATACTCAAGTAAAGTACAAATACTTAGTTACTTTGCTTAAACCACTGCCTGACACTCATAGCCAATCTGAAACTTCAGTTCCACACAGTACAGGTGGTGTGGTACGTGACAGTAATTAATTGCAGCTGTGTCAGTCAGTGCTAAAGCTGTTCCCACCTAACTCTATGGTTCCCACCCTCCTGTGAACAATGCGGAACTATTATCGGCAAAACGCCGTTTCCGTCCGGCCGCATTTGAACGTAACACGGACATATTGTACAACACAGTAAACACAACGTCGATATGCACGCAACTTCTGCGTGTTGTTCTAACAGTTTAAGTGCCTACAAGTCAGCGAAATCACCTACAAGCCCCTCTTTGTCCATGTATGCATCCTAAGGTACAGTATGACGTTTTTTTTTGTTTTGTTTTTACTTCACTTAGGCCTGTTTAATGTTGTTTTTGTTGGCTGTGATGTAACCTCCTGCTAAGGGCTAAACGAATTTGCTAAGTGCATTACTGTTGATCATTGGTTCTCAACCAGGGCCTGGGGGTCCCCAAATTATTTTGGGGGGTCTCCAGAAGATTAGCTTAATGTGCAACACTGTTTTCTCACTCAACAGTTAACAAACCAACATAAAGTTTAAGTGTATAGAGGGTATCTGCACATTTCTAAAGTGACAATTTAAGGACCTTTTAAAACTTCTAAAATGACAAATTAAACATTGGCCAAATTGGCATATATTAGACGCAGAAATTGTGAAAATAGCAGATCTACAACGCGAGGCATTGTGAGCATGTAGATCTGCTATTTTCACAATATAACCGAGTTATACAAAATGTAATGCCTCACCTCTTAATGCTTGTCAGGGTGGGGGGTCCCCAGTTAAAATATGATTATTTAGGGGGTCACAGCCTGAAAAGGTTGAGGACCACTGCTGTAGATTTAGAAAATATTTACAGATATTTTAAGTGTTTTTTTGTAACAAGCACTCTTGAGAGCATGAGATTAAACCAATTTGATTTTATATTGTTATTTTATACTTTAGCTATTGAAAAATTGCAGATCCACAAGCTCACAGAGCGGCACTGAGTGCCGCGCTGCGAGCTTGTAGATCTGCTATTTTTTAAGTCATGAAAATGTGTGGAAATCTTTGAATATGGGTATTTTTTAAGGTAACATTTTTAGATACAATTTTGCTTCTGGGGGGTCCCTGGAACTAAATATTTTGAGATGTGGCCAAATACGTATAATTTTGGGGGTCCTTCACATGAAAACGTTTGAGCACCACTGACATAGAAACATAGGTTTTTTCTAAAACCTTAGAGGGATTTGAAATATTTAAAGACCCCATGAAAAATGTTCACAATTTTTCAAAAATAACAGATCTACAAGCTCGCAGCGTGGCACTCGGCGCCGTGCTGTGGGCTTGTACATCTGCTATTTTTCAATGGTTAAAGTTGCTATAAGCAGTTTTCTGCTGACATAAGCAGGAAACAGGCCAAAGCTTATTTTATTTTTTTATTTTTATTTAATTATATTCAGGCGGCTAAACAATGCTCCCTAAAAAGAATCTAGTCTCTGTCACTAGCAGCTCATTGGTGCATGAACCAGCCGACCGGGGCTAGAAGGATTGACAGACAGGTCAACCAATCCGAACAACAACAAGAGGCGGTCCTGATTGCTCTGCTTACTGGGCAGGCTATCTGTCTATCGACCAATGATAGAACTTCTCACAGACGGAAATTATAGTTTTGGAGGCAGATTGTGGCCCCAGGAAGTGTCACAGAGACAACATTTATTTAGGAAGCATGGTTAGCCGTCTGAATATAATAAAGTAAAAAAAAAAAATAAGCAATTGCCTGCTTATCTCAGCAGAAAACTGCATATAGCAACTTTTTAAAGCACAAAATGTGAGTGAATCCTTGTACCCAGGGCCCAGAATTTGGTGCGACCCCCCTGTCCTCAACGGCCCCTAGGGGGTCCGGAGTTACTGCAAGGGGTCCATGAAATTGTTGCTGGATTATTATTATTATTATTGTTATTATTACCCTTATTCATTTTCAAAATGACTTTCACATTAAAACGAGCTTCGTGGAAAACGGCTAAGAGCCGTTTAGTTTTCATTTTTTATGTGGTCTTTAGATGAAAACGCAATTTGTCGGTAATTTGCATGCCAGGTCGCTAGGTGGCGCATGTCGCCATGACCGCACTGCCCAAGTTCCGTTCTACTTCCTAGCAGCCAGCTCAATGCTGGTCCTCCTCAGTCAGTCAGTCAACACAACGCACTGCCGTCACACAGCACAGGCAGACTGGCTGGCTAACTAAAAATGCTTAAAAAGTTTGTTCCAGACGGTCGGAACAGACACATGTACCATACACATCCCGGGACTACATTTATTCCTTATGATACGATACAGAAAAAGGCGTTCACTTCACGTTTCGTTTCAACACAGAGGACTGGAGTCAATGCCTTTACTGCAGCTTATGGAGGGGATGATGATTACACACAGACGGCGACGAGCTATAGATGCTGGATCGTGTCATGATAAACATTATAGGCTACTGACGCTATTTTCAGCGTCGGCTATTTTTGCAGTTGTCTGCTATTTGTTGTGAGCTTGTAGATCGGCTATTTTCACAACGCACCGCGACGCGTTGTGAGCTTGTAGATCGGCTATTTTCACAACGCACCGTGACGCACTGTGAGCTTGTAGATCGGCTATTTTCACAACGCACTGCGACGCGTTGTTGTGAGCTTGTAGATCGGCTAACGTTAGCAAATAAATGTACTTAATAGTTACTTTACAGTTTACACCACTGAACTGATGTTTAAAAAGCAATTAAATTGCTCTTCATTAAGGTACAGTATGTGTATGAGCTCAAAGCTATTTATCATAGTGGCATAAAAAGAAGGGGGGAAAAAAGACGATATATTCGTCAATCGCCGATTATTTCTATGACAATCATCTGGATAAATTCCTAATCGTGACAGCCCTATTAGGACGTCCCACATCTTATCATTTTCAGTGGTTTGCTGCGTTTACGGTATTTAGATGAAAGCGGGAGATACAAAGCGTTTTTACCTTTTCCACTTTCAAAGGGGTTTTCACTTTGTTACGGTTTCACCCCCCGAAGACGCCATTTTCGTCTAAATGACCCCCCACAAACGGCTATAAATCATTACGTTTACAGTGAAGCCTGTTTTAATGTAAAAGAATGAATGGTCCTAATGCTCCTCCGTCCAGCAGGACGATGAAAAATCCCCAAAAGGATTAAATAGAAGGGCTACAGTAACTGGATTGATTTAATCCACGGTAACGATATTCAAGTTAGGTTGCAACCTTAATGTGTACAAAGACTTGCAATCTTTGCAGTGCTTGCTCTGCCATCATATTAACAATTTCTTGTTCCTGATTTATATGCAAAAATCACAATACAGTAAGTTAATATGATGGCAGAGCAAGCACTAGTCTGCACAGATACTGTAGCAAGTAGGGATGGAGCCCGAAAACCGGGTCCATTACAAACCCGGTTCTGAATTTATCGAGACCCGAGTATCAATAAGCTTTTGCTCTGTCGAGCCTGTTATTGGGTAAGCCTCATAACATCACGTCATGGACCGCTATAGGGGGCTGGGACAGGAGGTAGGCTACATTGCGTCATTGATAGTTGTGTGCTTTGTTAGTGTGTGCCGTGGAACAATGGTTGAACTTGTGAAACACTAAAAAGTTTGGTTACATTTTAGAAAAGACAAGGGGAGAGCTAAATGCAATAGGCCTTATGCAGCACGGCCACGGTTACATGCTCGGGAAGGAACACTTCGACAATGCGGAGGCACTAATTGTCCATAGTGCATCACATAAGACCCACCCAAGTGCAATAACTTTGAATGTCTGCGACGCCGAGTTAAAACAACGGCAGCGTCGGGGCGTCGGCTGTTTCAGCAGCGCGACAACCGATCTCTTCCACCCAAAGTATGTGGTGCTTGAAAATATGAATGATTCCATTGATAATAAATCCGTTTGGGACACTCAAAATCCCCGCCGCAGAGTTATAATATATCGCTCCGTGCAAATGAATCCGTATAGCGTTGCCAGCGTGACTTCTTCTCAGTCTACCGAAAATAGCAGATCTACAAGCTCACAACGCGGTGCGAGCAGACGCTGTGTGAGCTTGTTGATTGGGTATTTTTTGTTGCGTGACACCGTCGTACTATGCGTTATAAATTACATTTTTAAAGAGACGGTACACATTTAGTTTCTTCAAATATTTTCCAAAAATAAAAAGGTTACTTGCCTTCTGTCTGTTAAGTTAAAGTACTGTGTTTGAAGGCCCTAGTCAAATGTAGTGCAAATATCGATTTTTGTTGTTGCTTAAAACAAACAAAAAGATATTATGGAAAAAATCGATACTTTACTTTAAAAAAAAAAAGAAAAACATGGAAATGTTAGCCTATAGTTTATATTATATACCATACAATTTAAAGTATAATTTTACAGTACAGGCTAGTATTAATAACTTATGAATAGTACTGTAAAACTATACTATATACATATAACATATTTAAAAAAAACTTCAGAATTGATAGTGTCTCATGTCTTTCCACAAAATAACAGAAAATGCTCAATAGTGGGTTCGATAAAAGCCCGGCTCGATAAGCATGATCGATAAGGTGCTCATTATCAATAAAAATTAACGAGCTCCATCCCTAGTAGCAAGTCTCTTGTACAGAGTAACATTGCAACCTAACTGCCATGAATATTGTGGATGTACCCATCTATTTAATCCAAATTGTCATCTGCCCATTTGTCGATTTGGGCAAAATAAATTGGTTGAACAGAACTCATATTTTGGGACCATCGCTCCATTGTTTACAATGGATTGTAATTAGGGGTGCAACGGTTCGTTTAGCCCACGGTTCGGTTCGTACCTCGGTTTTGGGGTCACGGTTTCGGTACGGTTCGGTGCGTGTTTTGCATTAAAAAAAAAGACTTTCCAAAAATCTATTTTTATTTTGCTTCTAAGCAAATTGAATTATGACAGTGCCTCTTAGCCTTAAGGTGGGTTAAATAATAATAATAATATAAAATAAAAAGGGGGAAAAATGATTTTCTTTTCTATTATCATTATCATCAATATTGGCCATCGTCTTCAGTTTCAAAGTGCTTTATTTATGAACAAATTGTTTTGCACACAACAAGAGATACTATAGTAGGCTACAAGCTTGAGCAAATAGCCTCTGTAAGTTTTCATTACTATAACCAAAATAGACGGGTGTGTTCACTGTGTTGCCAAACTTGCGAGAGGAATAAGCAACCAGATCTATGAAAACAATGCTTAAATAATTGAATATAGGCCACGTGAGGTCGTTAAACCTATACACGTCGGCTATTTGAAAGTGGCCAAGCCGATCTACAAGCTCACCACCGCATCCACCATTATTTAGCCTACAAGCAACTTTACATAAAAACAAGCTCAATGTGGCTTATAATAATCAGACATGGCAACAACACTCACCATGCGTTGCTCCTCCACTCAGTCAGTCAGTGAGGCTAGCGGGTGTCTGACACTCTGGCTTGGGGCTACGCTACGTTTGGCTTTGTTGCTTGCTAACGCTGCCTGCTATGGTCAGTCTAAAAACAGACTGTAATGATGTATGGGACTAACAACAACAAGCAGATTTCTCCTGGACTTGTTCTCCATGTTACAACAACTATGCGCTCCGCACTGCACAGCTTAGCGACTAGCAAGACTGGCTTCGTTTTGTTTTTCTGTCTCTGTGAGGACTCTCAACTGCTTTGCTCTGCTGCGAGTGTGAATGTCGGCTCTTGTTACAGAGTAGGTGGGGGTGAGGGCTACGGTGATGGGACATTAGTGCGTGTTTACTTGCGGAGCGGGGTTTAGTGGAGATTGTCTTGTGCACGATGCACAGTGGCTGTCCAGCTGTAAGAAATTAATTAATTTGCAAACACAAAAAGGCCGCGGTTCACATGAAGGCGTACGGTTCGGGTACCGTGCAGGGCGTACCGTACGGTTCGGTTTTATACCGTGAACCGTTGCAGCCCTAATTGTAATACAGGCTGCCACCCCATGTGGTCATGTGATCCAAGATTTTTGGACAGCACTTCTAACGATTTTGTCCAAAAATCACGCAAATCGGTACATGTTATCTCTATATTCATTAAACGAAACAGGTCTTTCAGATTCTTCAAATTCCATCCTGATAGGCTAAGACTGGCTTTTGCAAGTGTGCTCCCTTTTGAACGAAAAACGTCATCTTCGCAGCATAGAAACCAATGGCTTCGCATCGTCCATATTTTTTTTTACAGTCTATGGTTCTAACTCCACCGATCAGTGTAAAACTTTGTATGCGCACTCCCAAGAGGCCAAGGAAAAACCTTTGCCCTTTTCACATGTGCTTTTTATAGTGCCACCTGGAGGCTGACTTAAGTAAAACATATTTTTTTAAATTACTCCAGATTTGTTCCAAAAATCACAGGAATATGTGTGGAACTGAGTATAGCTATAGGCAAGTGATCAAGACTGAGCTGTCCGATAATTCATATTCCATCCTAGTTGAGTGGCTTCCAAAGTTTGCAGGATTGGTCCGTTTTGAACAAAATGCCTCAAATCATAAACGCAGCTTGTGATTTCCGTAGGTCAAGGAACAAATGCCACCCTTTTCACATTGGCCTGTTATAGCGCCACCAGCAGCTCAATTTGAGCAAAACACATCTTTGGAACGAAATCATGATAGGCCACAGATGACATGGCACCCTTTTCACATTTGCTTATCACATTGGAGACCTGTGCTCGGAAGAGCGCTGCTCCTATTTATTTATTTATTGTTATTATTATTATTATTTACAATAAGTGCACTGTAACCCCTTTATGAACAAAACATGTCTAAAATGCCTAACCTCCTATTTATATAACATTTTGCATTTTGTTTTTACAGCATCAAGAAATGAGTCTCCAACCTCTGTCAAGTCACCGTCCGAGTCCAGCTACTCGACCACCTTCGCCTCAAATTCCTCAAGCTCTTCATCTTCAAGCGATGGCAGGAGGAGGAAGAGGTGTACAACAGTGATAGTTGTACATAAACTGGAATGATATTACATAAGCTGCAAAGGAATAGTCCCAAAACATTACTAGCCTACTTCTGTTTGTGCACAGCCTTCCTTTAAGAATGAATGACCTCCTTTTATTACCTAAAGTGAAAAGAAAGATAAATAGTAAGTTGTTAATGTTGTTCCCACTTTGCAACAGGTAGCTGAAAAATGCCTATTTAAGGTGTTAATGAATACTTAAAGGAGTAGTTCACCACTTCTCCATAGCGTGGCCGTGTGTGTAGGTATGTATGTTTGTTTGTTTGTATGTATGTATGTGGGTGGGTCTGTATGTAGCCTCAAGCCTGTGGTGTAGTACCTTTTATAACCACACATGTTAAGGGAGGGGCGCTGTTTTCAGGCCAGGCCAGGCCAGGCACACACACACACACACGCACACACACACACACACACACACACAGGGGGGAAGGGGGGAGGGGTTGGTGGGTAAACCACCGCTCAGTTCACACGGGTGTGATTTTTTCTACTCAGTCCGGGTCTCATAGGAGAGCTGTGGGAAGTTCCGAATCCATCGTCTTGTGACATCATCATTTTCCAAAAAAAGGATTTAATCAATATTTTTGAAAAGAATATTTAGATTTTTATTATTGCGAGAACAATGGCTTCCACTTTAAAATTGCAATTTTTCAGGAATAGAAAGCCTGCAGTTTCTATAAGCTGGATTGGCAATCGATGATGTCACAAGACGATGGGTTTCTGACCTGCCCACAACCCTTCTCTGAGAAAAAGAAAAAAAGAAAATGTATTTACTATTTTTGAGTGAGGACCAATTATATGAACATAGGTTGAAAAGTGGTGGAGTGCCCCTTTAATCATCGATTTGTTGATGTTAATAATACACTTTCAGTGTTAATAAGTCACTTTATTAGGGATTTGTTGATGTTAATAAGACTCTGTTTAGGTGTTTTTAAAGGCTTTATAAATATTTATAGATGGCTGTTCCCACTAAATGCCTATTACCGCGTTAAGTGCATTGTTAATTTGATAATGTTAATAAGACACTGTTTAGATCTTATAATGGGTTTATACATGTTTATAAATTACTGTTCCCACTTTAAACCAAGTACCTGCAAAATGCATATTAACGTGTTAATAAGTGATTTGTTATTAATGTGTTAATGTTAATAAGACACTGTTTAGTTGTTGTTAAAGGGGTTATAAATGTTTACAGATGACTAACATTAGACTTTAAACCAAGTACATGCAAAATGCTTATTGACGCGTCAATAAGTGCCTTTTTAACAATTTGTTAATGTTATTAAGACACTGTTTAGTTTTTTATAATGTGTTTATTAATGTTTATAGATTACTGTTCCCACTTTAAACCAACTACCTGCAAAATGCCTATTAACACGTCAATAGGTGCATTGTTAACAGTCTGTTAATGGTAATAAGACACTGTTTAGTTGTTTATAAATGTTTATAGATGACTGTTCCCACTTTAAACCAAGTACCTGCAAAATGCATATTAACGTGTTAATAAGTGATTTGTTATTAATGTGTTAATGTTAATAAGACACTGTTTAGTTGTTGTTAAAGGGGTTATAAATGTTTACAGATGACTAACATTAGACTTTAAACCAAGTACATGCAAAATGCTTATTGACGCGGCAATAAGTTCATTTTTTAACAATTTGTTAATGTTATTAAGACACTGTTTAGCTCTTATAATGTGGTTATTAATGTTTATAGATTACTGTTCCCACTTTAAACCAACTACCTGCAAAATGCCTTTTAACACGTTAATAGGTGCATTGTTAACAGTCTTTTAATGTTAATAAGACACTGTTTTGTTGTTTAAAAATGTTTATAGATGACTGTTCCCACTTTAAACCAAGTACCTGCAAAATGCATATTAACACGTCAATAGGTGCATTGTTAACAGTCTGTTAATGGTATTAAGACACTGTTTAGTTGTTTATAAATGTTTATAGATGAATGTTCCCACTTTAAACCAAGTACCTGCAAAATGCATATTAACGTGTTAATAAGTGATTTGTTAATAATGTGTTAATGTTAATAAGACACTGTTTAGTTGTTGTTAAAGGGACTATAAATGTTTACAGATGACTAACATTAGACTTTAAACCAAGTACATGTGAAATGCTTATTGACGCGTCAATAAGTGCCTTTTTAACAATGTGTTAATGTTATTAAGACACTGTTTAGTTCTTATAATGTGTTTATTAATGTTTATAGATTACTGTTCCCACTTTAAACCAAGTACCTTCAACATGCCTATTAACACGTTAATAGGTGCATTGTTAACAGTCTGTTAATGTTAATAAGACACTGTTTTGTTGTTTAAAAATGTTTATAGATGACTGTTCCCACTTTAAACCAAGTACCTGCAAAATGCCTATTAACACGTCAATAGGTGCATTGTTAACAGTCTGTTAATGGTAATAAGACACTGTTTAGTTGTTTATAAATGTTTATGGATGACTGTTCCCACTTTAAACCAAGTACCTGCAAAATGCCTATTAACGCGTCAATAAGTGCATTGTTAACAATTGGTTAATGTTAATAAGACTCTGTTTAGGTGTTTTTAAAGCCTATATAAATGCTTATAGATGACTGTCCCCACTTTAAACCAAGTACCTGCTAAATGTCTAATAACGTGTTAATAAGTGCCAACATTACCAATTTGTTAATGTTAATAGACACTGTTCAGTTCTTATAAGTGGTTTATAAATGTTCATAGATGACTGTTCCCACTTCCTGCCTATTTAAGTGTTAATAAATACATTGTTAACAAGTTGTTGATGTTTGTAAGTCTGTTTTCTAGTTAATAAATGACCGTTCCTCTTTAAACCAAGTGCATAAGACTTGTTCATACCCTATTATCAGTTTAATAATATATTATAAACAGTTCTATTAATTTTCATTAGATCCTTTACCAACGGTTAGGTTAACTAAGGGTAACTTATTAACGGTTAAGTAAAGCTTTATGAACATCTTATTAACATGTGTTAACATTTAATAAATATTATTAATGATTTATAAATTCCTTATAAACATTTATTAAGAATAAATGTGGTTTTTCAAGCGTCTTATAAGGGTTTGTTACTGTTTATAATACCTTTTTTTAGTTACCTTAATATATTATTATCAATGTATTAATGTTTATTAGTTCCCTTACCAACGGTTCAGTAAACTAATAACGGTTAGTTAATGCTGTGTAAATATCTTATTAACATCTATTAAACTGTTAATTAATGCTATGTAAATATCTTATTAACTTTTATTAATGGTTATTAACAATTTATGAATGTTTATTATATTCCTTAAAAACGTTTTAGAAAAATGAAAACGTTTTTCAAGTGTCTTATAAATAAGCAATTAACAGTTAATAAATGTCTTATAAACCTCCTATTAACTTTTTGAATGCCTTACAAATGTTTATAAACAAGTAATAAGGTTAATAAGCGTCTTATAAATCGCCTATTAACGGTTATTAATTGTCTTATTAAAATCCTCTCAACTATTAATAAATGTTTGTTAGATTGCTTACAAACATTAATAAGCTTCTTATACATATACTTATTAACATTAATAAATGATCTTTATAAATGTTAATAAATGTTTATTAACAGCACCTTAGTTTAAAGTGCTACCCAAGTTTCCCTTCTTTAGAAACACAGCCGCTTTACAAACAAGGCAAACACATTTAGAATGCGACATGGTGAAAAGATAATCTTCTTCCCACTCTGGATGGAAGTGATAGGTTTTTGCCTTCTTTGCCGTGCTCATCTTGGTAAAACTTTTCCTTTTTTACTAGACTTAATACTGCCTTCCCCCTGCACATGATTGCATTTTTGCTGGATACTTTGTACACTTGACTGTTGCCCTGTACATGATCTTGTTCTATTTTGTTCCCCTCTACACCAAAACCTCTTTGAAAATAGACGATCTACAAGCTCCCACAGACTTGCACAAAGGCCCATCACTGTGCTAAGCCAACTGGCATGATTGAAAAATGCAATGCAGGATGCACACTTTATTGTTGCTGCATACCTGGTAAACTTGACTGTTTGTTCTGTAGTTTCATGCATTAATCTGCCCCCCCCCCCCCCCCCCCCCCCCCCCCACCTCTGTGGAAATTGATGATCAAGTTCACACACCCCCCACACCTGATGATTAAAGCCCTTCAGACCTACACCAGACTTGACTGCCAGGATCATGTCCTTCATACAGTCCTCAAGCATGGCCTCAGCTGAGAATGTTCCTGACATCACGGAAACACTGGCTGCTGCCCTAGTGAGGTAGGCTTTGTTTACTGTTACTAAAATCAACGGGGCCACGGTTGAGGCTGTAGAGATTATTGTAGCTATTGTACTTTTAGTCATGTTGATTTCTGAGGTTATTATATGTAGGCTGTGTGTGCAACTTAAAATGTGCGTCATTTGATACAGTTTTAATTAGTTATTATTTCATTACACTGTCTAGGCATGTCAAGCAGTCTGGATTGGCAGCAACAGCTATCACACTGCAGGTGGCTGAGACGAGGTTCAGCTCTGTGTATATGTCCCTGAAATCAGTTCAGGATATATACTCAGAGTCTGGTGGAGAGGGGGAGAGGGTGGATAAGGTGGCCTTTCTAGTGGCCTTCCTCAAGCCCTTTTGGGATGCACAGCGTGAAATGGAGGGGGACAAATATCCCACGCTGCAACTTGTCTGGCTGTGGGCAGAAAGACTGAAGTGTCACTGTCAGCCTAACGCATAAGACGCACCAGAGCAAGCCTTTGTGCGCCAGCGCCATGCGCTGTGGCTGGATAAGAAACTGGACATTAAGATCTCCACAGGGCTGCAACATTTCTGCGGCCAAAATTCAACCAGCTCTGCATGCTTTCTGTGGAGGAAAGGGCACAGCACCAGAGGAGACAGAAGAAAAAAGATGATGCTGCTGCTACAGTTCCAACTCAGTCTCAGTTTGACGAGTGGGAGCAGGGGCGTCACAAGGGGGGGGGGGGGGGAGTGGGAGGCGGGCCCAAGGTGGAGGGACCTTAATTATTTTATACTTTAGCTATTGAAAAATAGCCGATATACAAGCTCACCACGTGGCACTCTCTGTGCCGCGCTGTGAGCTTGTATATCTGCTATTTTCAATAGTTAAAGCACAAAATAACACAGAATAATGCGTTCCCAGTCTAAACTGGTTAAACCCCTTCCTCCCCCTATGAAGCACATTCATGGGGGGCCCGCAGTGAATCCTTGTACCCAGGGCTCAGGATTTGGTGCAACAGTTTTGGAGGAGATGGAACAGAGGAGGATGAGGTGGAGAGATGTTTGCAGCCAAAGGCCAACAGCACCAAATAGCGACGACAAGGATCTGCTGGACTGGTGGAATAAAAACAGCACGGTTTATCCCAGGCTCGCTCAGTTGGCACGGCAGCTTCTGTGTGTGCCGGCCAGCAGCAGCAGTGACAGGGTTTTTAGTGCAGCAGGCCGTTCTAAAATGTCTCTCCAAGTTTCCCTTCTTTAGAAACACAGCCGCTTTACAAACAAGGCAAACACATTTAGAATGTGACATGGTGAAAAGATAATCTTCCTCCAACTCTGGATGGAAGTGATAGGTTTTTGCCTTCTTTGCCATGCTCATCTTGGCAAAACTTTTCCTTTTTTACTAGACTTAAAGGCATACCATGTAACTTTCCCAACTAGTGGTCACTAGCGGTATTGCAGGTACCGGTATTTCCAGTGTAGTTCCTACACTAACCACTACTCCGAAAGGCTACACCGGAAGTGGGAAGCTGGCACAAACAAAACGTGTCCACTCTCTATATTCTGTTCATTCTGTTTTCGCACGGCATCTAAATAAAAGGTTTAGTTCTAGGGGGCTGGTTTAAAGGGACTTTAGCACTGCCATGGAGACACCGGTCAGAGTGTGAAGAGGAGGACCACCAGGATGTTATATTTGAGCATGGTCATGGTTTTATTGCTATAAAAACAGATACAAATATAAACATTAGTACAAAGTAACAGTGGTACATCACATCAGTACAACATCACATCAGTACAAAGTAACAGTGGTACATCACATCAATATAAAACAATTAGGTGACATGAATACAACTAAGGCAACGGTCATTATAGCAACTAAGGCAACACTCATTATGGCAACATCATTAGCAACAACTACAGGCAAACATCAGTAGCAACAAACTCACATCATTGACGCATGACCAGGCTTTGGCCAGACAGACAGGGCTCTGAAGGTGTTTTCTCTTGGGCTGCTGACAACAGAGTGAGTGCACAAGGCAGTTTATATAGTCAGTCAGTAACGAGGTGAGTGAGTGCAGGTGTGGTTGAGTGGATCAGGTGAGGGGTGGAGCCGAGTCATGATGATGGGCCAGGGGGTGGGGTTGCTGTCCAATATGAACCTTTTGTACAGCCGCCCCAAATACAATAGTATTTAAATCTAAAAAGGTCATATTGGCAGCATGAATTGGTACTGCCGCCCCATGAACAAACTGGGTACTGGGGGGGGGGGGGCTCAGGTGGTGGTCGATACTGAGAAGGCCCAGGTGTTGGAGGCGAAGTAGGAGGAGGCCTAACTGCTGGAGGAGGAGACTGGGGGGTTGAAGGCAGAGCCTGGGGCGCCGAAGACGGGACTGAAGGTGAAGCCCGGGGCACCGGAGGAGGAGTCGCAGGCGGAGCCTGGGGCACCAGAGGCAGAGTCATAGGTGGCGCCCTGGACATCGGAGGAGTAGGCGGCGTCGAAGGAGGAGGAGACTGAGGTGGAGCCCTGGGTGCCGGAGAAGGAGGAGACTGCGGTGGAGCCCTGGGTGCCGGAGGAGAAGGAGACTGTGGCGGAGCCCTGGGTGCCGGAGGAGAAGGAGACTGAGGCGGAGCCCTGGGTGCCGGAGGAGAAGGAGACTGAGGCGGAGCCCTGGGTGCCGGAGGAGCCCTGGGTGCCGGAGGAGAAGGAGACTGAGGCGGAGCCCTGGGTGCCGGAGGAGAAGGAGACTGAGGCGGAGCCCTGGGTGCCGGAGGAGAAGGAGACTGAGGCGGAGCCCTGGGTGCCGGAGGAGAAGGAAACTGAGGCGGAGCCCTGGGTGCCGGAGGAGAAGGAGACTGAGGCGGAGCCCTGGGTGCCGGAGGAGGAGGAGACTGAGGCGGAGCCCTGGGTGCCGGAGGAGGAGGAGACTGCGGAGCCCTGGCAGGAGGAGGAGACTTGGGCGCAGGAAGCTTGGCTGCAGGAGGAGGAGACTTGGGTGCAGGGAGCTTGGCTGCAGGAGGAGGAGACTTGGGTGCAGGAAGCTTGGCTGCAGGAGGAGGAGACTTGGGTGCAGGAAGCTTGGCTGCAGGAGGAGGAGACTTGGGTGCAGGAAGCTTGGCTGCAGGAGGAGGAGACTTGGGTGCAGGAAGCTTGGCTGCAGGAGGAGGAGACTTGGGTGCAGGAAGCTTGGCTGCAGGAGGAGGAGACTTGGGTGCAGGAAGCTTGGCTGCAGGAGGAGGAGACTTGGGTGCAGGAAGCTTGGCTGCAGGAGGAGGAGGAGACTTGGGTGCAGGAAGCTTGGCTGCAGGAGGAGGAGGAGACTTGGGTGCAGGAAGCTTGGCTGCAGGAGGAGGAGACTTGGGTGCAGGAAGCTTGGCTGCAGGAGGAGGAGACTTGGGTGCAGGGAGCTTGGCTGCAGGAGGAGGAGACTTGGGTGCAGGAAGCTTGGCTGCAGGAGGAGGAGACTTGGGTGCAGGAAGCTTGGCTGCAGGAGGAGGAGACTTGGGTGCAGGAAGCTTGGCTGCAGGAGGAGGAGACTTGGGTGCAGGAAGCTTGGCTGCAGGAGGAGGAGGAGACTTGGGTGCAGGAAGCTTGGCTGCAGGAGGAGGAGGAGACTTGGGTGCAGGGAGCTTGGCTGCAGGAGGAGGAGACTTGGGTGCAGGGAGCTTGGCTGCAGGAGGAGGAGACTTGGGTGCAGGAAGCTTGGCTGCAGGAGGAGGAGACTTGGGTGCAGGGAGCTTGGCTGCAGGAGGAGGAGGAGACTTGGGTGCAGGGAGCTTGGCTGCAGGAGGAGGAGGAGACTTGGGTGCAGGGAGCTTGGCTGCAGGAGGAGGAGGAGACTTGGGTGCAGGGAGCTTGGCTGCAGGAGGAGGAGGAGACTTGGGTGCAGGGAGCTTGGCTGCAGGAGGAGGAGGAGACTTGGGCACAGGAAGCTTGGACTGGAGGGAGGAGAGTACATACAGCATTCTGCTGTAGTTGTCTTGCATTCTTCTGTTGGTCTCCTGCATTCTGCTGTTGGTCTCCTGCATTCTGCTGTTGTTCTCCTGCATTCTGCTGTTGTTCTCCTGCATTCTGCTGTTGCCTTCCAGGTACAGGCTTAGGCTGGTGCTGAGCTCCTCTTGAGCCATGGCAATGTTACTTCTCGGCTTCGAAGGACCATAAATAAAAGGTTTAGTTCTAGGGGGCTGGTTTAAAGGGACTTTAGCACTGCCATGGAGACACCGGTCAGAGTGTGAAGAGGAGGACCACCAGGATGTTATATTTGAGCATGGTCATGGTTTTATTGCTATAAAAACAGATACAAATATAAACATTAGTACAAAGTAACAGTGGTACATCACATCAGTACAACATCACATCAGTACAAAGTAACAGTGGTACATCACATCAATATAAAACAATTAGGTGACATGAATACAACTAAGGCAACGGTCATTATAGCAACTAAGGCAACACTCATTATGGCAACATCATTAGCAACAACTACAGGCAAACATCAGTAGCAACAAACTCACATCATTGACGCATGACCAGGCTTTGGCCAGACAGACAGGGCTCTGAAGGTGTTTTCTCTTGGGCTGCTGACAACAGAGTGAGTGCACAAGGCAGTTTATATAGTCAGTCAGTAACGAGGTGAGTGAGTGCAGGTGTGGTTGAGTGGATCAGGTGAGGGGTGGAGCCGAGTCATGATGATGGGCCAGGGGGTGGGGTTGCTGTCCAATATGAACCTTTTGTACAGCATCCCTCTGCTACAGCTGCTGCTTGTTCCAGCGTTGATTATAGACTCCGGTACTTTTGCAGACTACGTTCAGAATTCAACTATGGAATTACAAGAGTCAGATGCGGTAAGTACGTTTGTAAATGAACAACGTCGATCTGTTTTATCCTGTTTAATTCGATCTTGGACACAATGCATTTATAGAGAAATCAATACAACCTTGTTAGAATGAATGAAAAAAGTCTGCAAGGCTACCAGTTGTTTGCATTCTCTAGTCTGCAGTAAGAAACTTGAAGCATAACCTGACTTTACATGTGTAAATATACTGTATAGTCCTATTAGCCTGTGTGTGTTTGTGTGCGTGTGTGAGTGAGAGAGAGAGAGAGAACAATAAAAGTCGCACCAAACAAGGCTTCTGGCGTTGTGAAAAAGTTTCAGACGTGACCTTTTCCCTAAACTATTCCCTACCCCCACACGCGTAGCCACTCATAGTATGTTACAGTCATTTACTACTGTAGCCTTGAACCAACATCGCACGTCATGTTATCAACAACCTTTCATGTTTAGCCTACTGCAGACACAGCTTCATGACAAGCGGAATTAGTCTCTATTATGTTTTGAAATTACATCAGACCAACACTCGGTCCATGGCACAATTAATATGCCTACTGTACCATGCAAAGCTGTGAATACATTTGAAGCAAAATTAAAACGCTTTTTGGGCCACCCTTCTCCCCTCCCCCCAGTGTGAGACAAGGATACATTATTTGAATGGCATTATCAACTTTGTAAAACGTACATGTTATTGGTAACCCATTAGAGACTATAGCTGTGGCTCCATAGTGTGGCTCCCAGTACCCACTACTTTGAAATCAATTAATTTCACCAGCACTATAATATAGTTTCAATATAAGTGCAAGTGATTAGAAAATAATCACAATAATAATGACATATTCCAGGTGCTTTATAATTTTTTCACGGATATATGACTTAGGCTTACTGTACTTTGATTCATATAACTTGCAATGTGAATTCAACATAACAATTAATTGATGATTACTATTTGCACTTTTTCAGAGTCTACTTATGGAGGAGGTGGAGGCGATGGATCCAGAATATGCCCCTAGTCAGGCAGACTCTGATGAGGAACCTGAATCTTCTAGATCTCAAACAAAAAAAACAAAAAAAACCAAAGCACCCTCTAAAGGCAGAGGTCGTGGAGGCCCTGGAAGTCGTGGAGGCCCTGGAAGTCGTGGAGGTCGAGGTGGAGCCAGAGGAAGGGGGAGAGGCCGGGGACACCAAAGTGTCAGCAGAGTCGTGATTGCTGCAGATGATGAAGAAAGAGTGCAACAACATGCACAACTTCGAATGGCAGAAATAAGGGTACGATAACACATGATCTTTCTATACAATACTTTTTTTTGTTTCAGATATGGAAATGAACATACTAAAATACATTGTTTTTGTTTTTCCAAAGGCTGCAACATCTGCCCTGACCCCAGCTGAAAAGGACGGACTCCTGGAAACAGTCCTTGTGAATCTCCCGGGAGTCATGTTCGATGTTTGGGCACGAAGAGCACCACCCCCTGGTTCCCCACCTACAACTGCTCCTTCACAGCCTAGTGTCCCGCCTGGTAGCCCATCTACTCCCCACCCCGATGTCCCATCTGCTACTCCAGCTTCTCAACCTCCTGGGCCACCTGGTTCCTCATCTCCTCCGCCAGACGGGCAGCTGTGGTGGTGTACCTGTACGTATTGCAGGCAGATGCCAACTGACATTGAGAAGAAGTGCTGTGGCAACAATCGTGAGAGGTGCACTAGCCGCACAGTTCACATGGAGACATTGTGTTTGGAGGAGGCACACTTGAGGTTGAATCGGGAGCTTCGCAATGAGTACATTGCACAGATCGATCCGAATGACCCAGGGACTGACAACAGGGAATATCGCCATGCAGCCTACAGGCAGTACATCCTGTGGCAGTACGGGCGCTTGGGGGCAGGCAATAGGCGTGTTATACCATCATGTGTTGTATGGCGTGTGAGAACAAAATTTTCTGACCCTAACAATTCGTATACTGGTTACAAACCAAATATGCTGTGATCCCTCTGACCTCTTCTGACCAATCTGATGGTGCCTCATTGTTGTACATTTTGAAAACTTCAATATTGTGTGAATTGTGATTTGTGTTCTGTTCTTTCTTTTTTGCTGCTAAGTGTTAACTGCAATAAATGCCAAGGCAGAGGTTATGCAGATGTTAAATGTGACACTGCTTTTGCACAGTAGGGACACTGCCACACTTTCTTACTATTTATTACTAAAAATAAAATAGAATTTATTTGCACTACGTTTTCAGGCCAAAGACCCTCTAGTTGAGAGAGATAGATTCCATATAGCTTTGTTTGACATCACAATCTTCAGTGTAATTTGGATTAATGTCAATTTGTGTTTTCAGATATTTAACCACTAACAGTCATACTAAACCTGAGCTTTAACTCTGTACTTTGCCTGGTCTTTTTCCCCTCTACACCAACCTTGGCTCACAACGCCTTGTGCGCTACAGTTCTCAGAATATAGACACTGGTTGAAGACCCCTGCACTATATTGTCTTTCCTGGAATGTGTTCATTTTGGAGTTTGCACAAAAAAGATACCTTACCTGTACATTTTTTTGAATAAAAATTCTTGTAACGACCATTTGCATTTCTTTTCAATATAGCAAACAATTTAGAGGTACTATGTCAAAGTATTCACTGGTGAAAATGTCTTTATGGATTACATGGAGCGTGACAATCACAAATCCCATTCACAATTGTATACAGTATGAACACCCAGACCGGGTATTGAGGTTTACTATAATGTTAATCATTACTTTTAGACCATTATCACTTGATACGTCACTATCAACATAATTTAGCCCTTTGTGAAAAGAGCTTCTTCGCGTGTTGTCTGCTGAGGTTCCAGATTGTTCCCAAATAAATGTGTTAAAATTGCATAGCTAAAGAGTATCTATCAAACCATAAACATCACAGTGTAGCATCAACTGTAACCTGACCATAAACATCACAGTGTAGCATCAACTGTAACCTGAGGAAAATTAAATGTCCAAAGAAATATATCCCAGTTACTGTAGTGCTAGGTAATCCAGCTCCCCTAAATAAATCACTCTAGAGTTCTTCAGACATAACCAATCTATACATCCATTTTCAAGAATAGGGCAAAAACTGGTACTGAAGTACAAACTTTAATCTCAAGTGTAATGGCACTATACAATTAGAAAGTAACAAGTTGTAATAAACAATATATATACAGTATGTACACACACACACACACACACACACACACACACACACACACACACACACACACACACACACACACACACACACACACACACACACACACAGACTTTCCACAGCAAATTGAGGTATCCATTAATGATATATAACCTGTAGGACTGGGGTTTTCAAACTGTTGACTCAGGGCACCCCATGATTACACTCATTTTTTAAATCTTACAACCTCTGACATAATACAAAATAAGTCACATGTCACATAGAAATATCCGTTTCCATCATAACTGACTGAAAATGTGTCCTTGACCTTGATCCACTTGAACCCAGCGATCCCAGCATCTCTTTTGGGGGTGGTGGTCGGTCTCCAAATATGGCTGATCTACAAGCTTGCACCACATCACAACTTGATGCGTTGTGAGCTTGTAGACCATCTATTTTTGGTGAGAGCTGACCGTACCAGAACAGTGCGAAACCCTTCATAGTAGAGTGTTCGTGATGAATTCCAAATGTTATGAGATTAATCTGCAGCACCCATGGAGTCTGGACAGGCATCATGGTGTCCTTCATTTCTTAACCTATGAAAAAATAATTCAATAAATTAGTTTAATGACAAAACATTCTAGCTGACAATACATGTTATGGACAAGTCACTACATTTTTAAAATAAGTACCTGTCCTCTCTTGAGTTGTGTCTCCAGCAGTACATCAACAGGGACTGGTTCTTTGGGTGGTAGAAGTCCCAGCCGCCTCGCATCATCTGGCCTGGCTTTTCTTTTACGCGGTAGTCCTCCTTTGTGCTCCAGCCGAGCACGAACGATGGCTTTTTGAAGTTCTGGGATGTAGGCATAGTCCTTCTTGACCTTGTATGCATAGAGACTCCAATGCTGAGACTTCTTGTTCCATAACCTGCCATGGCTGTTGATGTTGAACAATGAAATTTAATCTCACGTCACAACAATTTCTATGACACACAATGTTGCTTTTTAAAGGCGAGGTGTTACTTACATTTTCTTCCCCTTCTTGTTGAGAAGTAGAGGTCTCCCGTTGTGTTTGTTGTAGTCGAGGGCTGCCAACAAAGTCCTTGTGCCATAAGCCGGTGGGTCAAAGGAGCATCGCTTACTTGCATACATTAACATATGCGAGTGGAATGATTCGAGATCAGAGGTTGTCCTGTGGTAGACAGAAAAGACAGAAAAGATCTCCTTAGTAAATGTAAAGTACAGTTTATCATCAAATGTAACAAATTATGAATGTTTATTTTTTTTAATAAAACTAACCTGAAATTGAGGTACTTTGGCACATTTTTTATCCAACGAGGATTGAAGATGGCCTCTTTCAATGCTATGTGGGCTGGTGAACCTGCAACCATCCATGGCTTCTCTGGCACGTGATCCTCAGGTAGAGGATCATGTAGGCAAGCCCCAAAATGCCATTCATGCCTTCCGGTGACATGGTAGAGCGTACCACGCCAGAGACCCTGAAAACACAGACAATGACAAAAACATGAGAAATAATTAATTTGGAATACAGGCTTGTAGTACTCCAAATGGTCAGTAGAGGGAAGTGCAGGCTCTATAGAGTTTGTCCAAAATTGGCCCTATTCTCATACCATGAACTCTGTGTAGGTACTGGCAGTATTGCAGCATATCCAAAACCAGGATATTATGTCCTTGGTCCATTTGAGGAGTTCTGTGTGGTTCTTCAGCTTTCCAGCCTGTACACATAACAAAATATCAATACAGTATAAATTGTCACACAGTCAACTGGGTGATGTCTGAATCTTTTTTTAATTCCAGAAAGAAACATGTTTAAAAATCAAGTAACAGTATCGAAAACACAACTGTGTTAGTTATAAGGTCAATGAAGAAAAAGAAAATTGAATGTATTCTGAGAAACATACCGCCTGTAGCCTCTTTGCCAAGGACTTAGCTGCATGCCACATGTCAAGCGTATGCTTCACTCCATAGTCCTTATATTGACCGCGTTCAGGATCTAGAAGACATTTTCAAAATCATATACATTTCAGGTACGATTGATTGATTGATTGTCTAGTTAAATAGCTCTGAATTGTATAGTTAATTAACACTAAAATATTCTATAATCTATATTTGTATTACTTACCCATTAATGCAGCGATCTGCACATGGCCATCAGTGCAAATTTCCTTGAGGGAAACACTAGGCAAAAGAGCATTCATAGTTCTGATGAAGCCCTCTTTCTCCATAATGACAGAGTTGCGTTTGGTCTCTCGCTTGTCGACCGTAACTATGTTGATGATGTTACGTGAATCGTTCTCAATGGTTGTGTACGTACAGTACTGTGCACAATGCCCTGCAAAAATGACGTAAGGTTAGACTAATGTGTATTTCAAATTTGAAAATTCAGTAACTAACACACTACACAAGTTGATATCCACGCCATACCTGGTGAGTCCATCCTTCCATCGCCCAGTGCCACAACATCCTTTCCTTGAAGACCACCAAGTATAGTGTGCCTGTGGTCCTCCCAGAAGGATGTTATAGTATCTACTATAAACTCGTCCTGCAGAGTGTAGAATGTTGACTCATCCACAGGCTTCATGTTCATGTATCGGAAGAGGTGTGCAATCTTGAGGTAGTTATTGCCAGACAGGAATATATTTGTGGCCAACATGAAATCGCCAGCGTGCATACCAAATTTAAACTGAGGTTGTGAGTTCCACCTCCACTGTAGGTGCTCATTTGCGCATTTCTAAAGTCAAGAGAAGGAAATGGGCAGTGATTAGATTCCAATTGCACAGCATCTTAAATAGCTTTCATAAATAACTGTGTTGGCCCGAAACAAAAAATCTTTCTATACAGTATGTGATGTGAAGGGGGAGCCTTACCCATTCTACAATGTATGCTGTTCCTTTTGTCTTGATTTTGCAATCAAATGGTGCTACAGCATCGCATTGCAGTCCCAGTCGTGTGTTGCTCCAGGAGCAACGATCAAAGGGAAACCGCATGAACTGTACAAGCTGCTGCAAACTTTTTTCATAAATGATTGCTGCACTCTGGCCAACAATATCGTCTTCACTCTGGATTTGTAGATTTAGGGAGGAGGGCGGGTCGACCTGGAAGTCAGGTTCAGGAAGGTCTGGCGTGTCGTGCACAGTAGTTTCTAACCCAACGATAGGGAGGCTATCTATGTCAACTCCAGCTCCAGACTTCAAAGCACCACCTGCCCTGTGTCATAGAAACATATAGGAATGGTATGAGACACAGCAAGTTGATTTGTCAAATTGTCTGCAGGTTGATCAGCTGAAACATGTATGGAAATAAATAACAAAAACATACCGAATGCTGAAGCTGGGGATATAGTCTTCGTCTGAGCTATCGTTGTCAGCGCCATCCAGATCGTCACCACCGGACTCTGTGTCGTCATCTAAATTAGGCTCCAGATCAGGGTTGTCTACGATTCTGTTAATGCACAAATTGTGTCAGCTGTAGTTCATCATTTGGGAAGTGAAATAGCAACAAAAAGCGAAGGCTCCATACTTACGTTGTGTTCACGAGGGCGTTCACTTCATCCTCATCTAAGTCGTCAATCTCCAGATCCCTAAATAACAATAGTCAATCAGTACCTTTCAATACTGAAACATTATATACTTACATCCACAACCATTTGTATGCATAAATGCATACATACATAAATGTGCCCACCCACACACAATTGTATCCATAGCACACATCCATTATATACTTACATCCAAAACCATTTGAATGCATGCACCCGCCCCCATTTACACACACACAAATTGTGTGCATAGCTCACATCCATTTGTGTGTGTGTGCACAGAAACACGCACACCACAATCTATTAAAATCTTACATTTGCTCAGGGGCAGCGACTTCCATCTCTTCAAGGACAGCGACGTCTGCCTCTCCTTGTGATCCACTTGGATCAGAAATCTCCCTATCACTTGGATCAGAAATCTCCCTATATGTCACAAAAGATATTATGGCACCAATGTTAGTATGATACTTAGTTCATGTTTACTTATCAATATGTGTGGGTTTGCCAAGTAATCAAAACACTTGATTTCAAGCATCCTTTTTCATTTGAGGTTTGGGTGTTTAGACTATTTATGATAATCAGGGGGAAAGAATCGCTAAAAATACAAACAAATCTGTACAAGCAAATAGACTACACATCACCAAATTACCTTTCTGATTCCACGTCCAGGGTTGATATAGAGGGAGCGCCCCTTTTGACAAAGCCTAAAGCCTTGCCTGGAGTGGATATACCGGGGGGACCCTTGGATAAATGATCGTGGCTGGGGGAAGAAAATAAATATAACCATTGTTACACGGGATCATGGCTATGTTCCCTCAACCCTATGTTCCCTCAGCTGAGGTTAGGGTTCAATACATTATATGTCATGATTACAAATTAGCACCCCAAAACGCTTTGACAAAAAGAAAACAAATAAAGCTTGCACTTGTAAAACAAAGATAATAAAAAAAAAATAAGATTGCGAGTTTGAGGGAGGGATGAATAGCTTTGAAAAGACGACAAGCTAAGCTACCAACCTAAACAAAACATTGCGAGTTTTGGGGGAATGCTGGATCGCTAGCCATAAATTATAATTCACGTTTATTTTGAAGACGTTTTCAGTGTACAAGAGTTATAACGGCGAGAGGAAGAGTGGATCGCCGCGGTATGATTCATATCAGAATAAGATTGCTAAATGTAAGAGTAGTCCAGAGACAATAACAATGTCTTTCGGAGTATTCACGCACACACACACACACACACACATACTCGTTTTTACTACATACTGAGGACATTACATAGACTTCCATTCATTTTTATGCAAGTCCTGTGGCCTTACCCTAACCCTAACGCTAACTCTAACCCTAAACCTAACACAACCCCTAATTTTAGTGAGGACCGCAAAAATGTCCGCACTTTCCAAAAATGTCCTCAATCTGTTGGTTAAAAACGCTTTCTGATTCTCACTGGGTAGTAAGAACGGGTACACACACACACACACACACACACACACACACACACACACACACACACACACACACACACACACACAGACAATGGGCTGCAGAAACACGACGGTTTGCAGAAGGCTAGTGCTAGCCGTTGTCCAGCGTCGCTAAACAACATATATGTTTACACAAACAAGTTGTATACCAACGTATGCACTTGCAATTCTAAGTACAACAATGACAAATTGACGAGTAACAATTAGCCTACGTTCAGTTTTAGTAAACTTACCAGGCTAAAAGAAAACGAGCAAGTTCCCAATCATAGGTGTATTTCTTTTCTTTCTTCAAGTTTTCCCACTTCTCGTGCATATGAAGAAGGTAAATCCTCGATTTCTGCTTTTTCTGGTGATATTCCTTTTGTTGTTGAGATGATTCTGTTGTTCTTTTCTTTTTTGCGGGTGGAGGTTTAGTTCCAGAACTTCCCGGGAGTTGAGGTTGTTGCTCTTCCATGGTGGTTCAGCTCTGGACTGAATAGCTACTAAAACAGCGGCCAAAAGCTGTTGTTGTTCGAGGCTAAATCAACTTCCGGGAAAGACTCACTGTGATTGGCCGGTAGTGTGTGATCCGGTAGACAGCGGATACAGAAAATGGGAAGTGACGTAATTATGCCGCGAAAATTGTCCCCCCTCACCGGTCATAGAAAATATATAAAGAAAAGGCTTTCAGAGCTGCAATTCACGGAATGGGGGTTCTAAAACTTTAGCGATTTAACAGTTAGGACCATTTTAAGATTTGTTTTATAAAAAAAGTTACATAGTACAACTTTAATACTGCCTTCCCCCACGCCATCCACTCTTGAAAACAACAAGGCGTTGCATTGTGGGTTTCACCCAACAGCCAGTTGTGAGTCAGGCACCAAAATGCTTTGTGGCTGCCCTGAACATGATTGCATTTTTGCTGGATACTTGGTAAACTTGACTGTTGCTCTGTGCTTGATCGGATATTTTGTTCCCCTCTACACCAAACAGTCTTTGAATATAGCCAATCTACAAGCTCACACAGACTCACACAAAGGCCCATCACTGTGCTAAGCCAACTGGCAGGATTCAGCAATGCAATGCACAGGTAATGGATGCACACATTGCTGCATACCTGGTAAACTTGACTGTTTGTTCTGTTCATTAATCTGCTCCCCCCCACACCTCGGCCAAGACAGCTCTCGGGATTCAGCCAAGCAATGCCCCCCCCCCCCCCCCCCCCCCCCCCCCCCCCCCATAGTCCATGTTCCCGCCCTCTTCTCTCTGCCAGCACCAGTCAAATACCCACCGCTGTGCCAATACAGCTCTCGGGATTCAGCCAAGCAATCGACCGGTAATCGATATCACACATTATAGAATTATTGATGGATACGTGGTGACTGTTTGCCTTGTACTTGAGCTGCTCTTTTCCCCCCTGTACCTCTGTGAAAATAGCCCATCTACAAGCTCACAGCAACTCGCACCAGGTTTTCACTCCACCAGCCCCAGTGAAAGGTCAAGCCAGCTCTCAAGATTCAACCAAACATGCAAGGGAACATGCAAGGGTAATAGAAACACATTATTTTGCACCAGTATGCCTATGGTTGCCTACCCCTCTGGTATAGCGATTATAACAGACATACAACACAGCACAAAATATTAAACCAGCCTGACTAAACTTACTGAGTAAGTACATGGAAAAATGATTTCCTCATTCCTCTGCTGGGCTCTCTGTGCTCGGGTGACTGTGATCATGTTGGCTGTGAATGGTTCGATCAGGTTCCAAAATGCCATCAGGTGTTCAAAGGTAGCAAATCTTGAAGACAAATTAAGATTGTCATTATTAACGATAAGCAAGGTTTCGCTTTTATTTAATGGCATTCACACACATTAATTTACATAAATTAATAACGCATATGAAATTGCTATGCTTTATGCAAGCTGCGAAGCTGTGGCAAAGACGCTCCGAAGCATAGTGCCCTCAGTGCGCTCCAGTGCACTGACACTGATACACTCAAAAAGCACATGGAAAGTCTGAGAAGTGTTGACAAAGTGAAGGAGATGATGATGAGCAAGTGTTCCTCGCAAGCAGGCCTAAAAATGCCAGCCGCCGCCAGTCCCAGCGGAGAGAGCAAAACCCCCGCTCGTTATCGCCAAACCAAGCCGACGTGGCTTTTCCTCACACCAGACGCTCACGCACACACAGCGACGCATCTAATCATTACTTCAGAATCAGATACAGTATTTTAAGCCCTTTAATTGCTCAAATCGCGGCCGAAGTGGATGTCTCAGTGACACTTGAGTTGACACAGTTTTCCACTTTGTGACGGCTGGTGATATGACGGTGTGAGAAATACGATGTGTGGCGTGAGAGCATGGGTCATGGGTTAGAGTGAGTCTCACGCTCATTGCGTGAGGGTTGGCAGCTCTGTTTGTGTGTAATACAGTGATGCAGTGCTGATGTTTGGGGGTAGCGGTTTTCAGGACGCCATGCGCACGTCGCTGAACACCCACTATGGAGACAGGTTTATTGGTATGCATACAGGCTCGTTTCTTTGTTAAAACACCCTGTTTTGATACTAAAGCGTTGTTTCTTTGTTAAAACACCCTCTTTTGATACTAAAGCGTTGTTGAGGTGTGAAGTAACTTGGGGGGTTTTGGGATCAATGCATGTCCATTTGCGTTAGAGGCATGACCCCTTATCAGAAAAAAATATGAAGCATTTATACATTTATTATTCTAAGCTGGCTATGCACCTTTTTCTTGTATGTGTTGTCAGTGTGAGTGCAGTATGTGCACAATAAATGCATGCCCAAAGTTTGAAATTGTCTACTTAGTTCATTCTTGCAATTCATATGAAGTGTTTGCCAACATGTGTAAAAATCAGTTGGCTTTGATGTGGTTTAATGTATAGGCCTATAGGACATAATATTATTTCTACTGTATTCTTCTGATCTGACGGGCCATTATTTGGCTAAATATCAGCCTGAAGCATAAGCTAGCACGTGGGGCAAGATGAACCAAATGCCTTGAGGTAAATTGAACTATGTGAATCACCATTCATATTTTTATTAGGTCTTTGCTACTCAAATTATGCTGAATGATATTTCATTTTGATGAATACACTCTTTTAAGTTTTCAATATTATATTAATAATTGCAAATATTAAAAGGTTCTGAATAACATTTTATTTAATTGTTTTTTTACTTTCTATCCCACGATTTAGTAACCCATTTTTTTCACCCAGTGTCAATTGTCTAAGCTATGTAATCCTGGGCTCTGCTCTCCCTCTTCCGTGCCTGGGGAGACAACAGACTGACCTCATGCTTCCTTCAATGCATGAGTAGTCCAAGTTGTTTATTTTCAGGATCCAGAACGAACCTTTAGGAACATTTCAGGTCGGGTCTGATTCAAGTGCCATTTTGCTATTGACTTATAACAAAGGATCTCGGCAGCTCATGTCTCTGCAGAACCACAGCTGGCTGCCAGGTCTTTCCTCTTTGCATCCTGACATTGTCTCCTGCTTGCAAATCAGGCAGGCTCTTGGTTTGCCTGTCGAAGTACAGTTTGTGCTTATCCTGTTATTCTCTCAGCTTGCTGCGTACCTGGTCAGACCCCTCTGGAGTAAGCAGTGTGGTTCAAGTTGGCAATTTTCCTTTTAGCTGCCTCCCCATTAGCAGCTGTGCTGGTGATAATCCTACACCCTCCAGGGGTGTGTTGCGATATTCCAATAGCGAAATGTAGGGCTCACCATTGCTGTCCTCTGCTTTTTTCAGCAAGTTTTTAACAGTTTGTATTGCCATTTCCACTTGACCATTTGATTGGGCATGACAAGGACTGGATGTGAGGTGTGTGAATTCCCACCTTTTTTGCAAAATCTCTAAACTCAGCACTAGAATACTGAGGAGCATTATCAGAAATCAACAGATCACAGATACCTTTCCTAGAAAAGATTAATTCCAGTGCTACTATGACACTGTTACTGGTGGTATTTTTTAGCTTTACGATTTCTGGGAACTTAGAGAAATAATCCACACACAGTAGAAAGTCAGATCCTCAAAAAGGAAAGAGATCAGTCCCTACTTTCTCCCATGGTCTGTGAGGTAGGGGGTGTGAGAGCAACGGCTCTCTCGGGTTGCTGTTATGGTTCTCATTGCACATGGCACATTGAGACACCATTTCCTCAATTTGTGAAGATTGGTACAGAATGTCTCTGGCTCTTTCTTTACACTTCACAATTCCTAGATGTGACTCATGTATTTTGTTCAGCATTTCCTGTCTATCTGAGTTGGAACAATGAGGATGGCTCCTTTAAACATCAGCCCTGATGTGTGAGTGATTTCATCCCTAAAGGTCCAATAAGGCTGCATTGTTGTTCATACTTAACGACCCTCAGTTCGTGTAATGTCTTTCAGTAACTGCATTTCGGGGTCATCTGCCGATGCAGATCTGAATGTGTGCAGTTCCTCCTCTGACACAGGTAGCTGAAGTGTGATCAAATTCACTTCCAAATCTTTCTCCAGCAGAATGTACGGCTCGTACGGCTCAGTGCGTCTGCTATATGAAGCTCCTTGCCTGGATGATAGGTGACTTTAAGGCTGTATCTTTGCAGCCTCAGCAGCATCCTCTGTAGCCTCATTGGAGCTTGATGTAAGGGTTTTTTAAAGATGATCTAACTTAAAGGCATATGGTCGCTCTCAACTTGAATGACCTAAACGTACTGGTGAAACTTCTCACATCCATAGACAATGGCAAGTAGCTCTTTTTCTATTTGCGCATAACGGCTCTGTTCCCGTGACGCATACGATACTGGCTGTCCCTCCTGTAGTAGGACTGCTCCGATGCCTTCTGAGCTGGTGCCTACTGACAGAGTAACTGGTTTGTTCACATCATAAAACTTTAACATCGGAGTATTGGTGACCAGCTGTTTGAGTTGCTCAAAACTCCTCTGTTGTGGTTCCTCCCAGTGCCACTCTGACAGGTTAGGAATAAACTTTGCGAGATACTTGATCATGCCGTTGAACCTCAGTAATTCCTGTTTATCCTGTGGCGGTGGAAGCTGTGTCACTGCTCTGATTTTTTTCTCATCCGGTTTCAGTCCACTGGCACTGAGTTTGTGTCCAATGTATTTTATTTCAGTTGTTCTGATTGTGCATTTATCTCTGTTGACCTTTAAGTTATTTTCTCTCCAATAGCAATCTCAGCCTGTGGTCATGTTCTTCTACAGAGTCTCCCCACACAAGCATGTCATCAATGATATTTACAACTCCTTCAAGCCCCTCTATCATATGTGCAATGGCCCTCTGGAACACCTCGGGTGCTGAACAGATGCCAAACTGTAACCGCAGGAACCGTTACTGTCCGATTGGGGTATTAGGTGCAGAGATTTGAACTCTCTTCATCTAATTTGATTTGCCAAAACCCTTTATTAGTGTCTAGTACTGAGAAATACTTGGCGTTTGGCATACAGGAAACTACTTCCTCAACAGTCAGTAATGGATAGGGCTCCCGTTTAGTAGCTTCATTCACCCTAAGTCCGGTCAATCTGAATATGGTGCTGACCAGGTATGGAACCCAGTCCATTTAATAACTCCTCATACTCTTTGAGGATGTCATCCTCCTTTCCAACTTGATGCATCCTCTTCACCAAGCCTATAGTTTCACACAAGTGGCTCCCCAGTATAGCTGGTACATCTTCTTGAGTGATTTCAAACTCAATGTTGTGCTTTTGGCCTTTGTATTCACAGGTTAGAGCTCTCTTGCCCAGCGGTGCTATTTTCTGCCCAAAGAAAGCAACAAGTTTGCTCTTACTCGCTTGGAGCTTGCCTCTGACCTCCAGTGCATTGAATGTTTTCACCGACATCGCAGTCTGTGCCTGTGTCCAATTTAAAAGTCACAACTTTTGTATTTATTTTTAGGCTTTCCATCCATTTTCCTCCCTCAGTTTCAGTCTCAGCTGACTCCATCACACTAATGTGTTTGTCATGCTCCTTACTGAGTGTGCCAATGAACATGTCATTTTCCTCTTCACTTTGCTCTTTCTATTTGGTTGCTGCCACTAGACTGACTGACTCTCTGTCTGATTCTGTGATCTGTACATTTTGGCAAAGTGATCTTTCTTGTAGCAATTGTTACACATTTTGAAACCACATCTATTGCAACTTGAACCACTCTGTTCTGTATTTGGTTTCACTCTAAAGTATTGTTTCCCTGAAAGTTTGTACTGTGTGCTTTTCCACTTCTGTCAGTGCTTTCATTTGAGTAGTCGTTAACCACTTGAACCCCAGGGGGGGTCCAGGGGAAAAATCTGCCTAAAATGCATGCCCAATTTGGAACAGTTGTGGACACAAAACTACAATGATTGTGGCTACTCTTGACCACCAAATGTAAACTAACCCCTGAAAAATCACCCTATGGAAAATTTGCATTCTGAATAGTGAAACATACTCAAGA
Source organism: Nannobrachium achirus (assembly GCF_963921795.1). Classification (NCBI taxonomy): domain Eukaryota; kingdom Metazoa; phylum Chordata; class Actinopteri; order Myctophiformes; family Myctophidae; genus Nannobrachium; species Nannobrachium achirus. Next base: position 55,338,675 of record NC_137821.1, on the reverse strand, counting down.
CCTCATTGGAGACATATATAGGGAATAGAGAAATTGTCCATTAAGGTGTCATCAATTGATAGGCAAAATCTTATGAATATATTTCAAACTATGTAAACTCTACAGATGTTTTAGTGAGAGTAGGGCTGTAAAATTAGTAATGTAAAAGTATAGGGTGAAAAATGATGAAAGCAAGTAAAAAATAATGTGTAATAATAATGTAATATGAATAATGCATGGATGAAATTGAAATTGTAATTTGATTTTGTCTCTTTTGATTTATTGACCTCTGAACAGTTTGGTGACTGGTCATGGGAAGCCGGCTTCCCATATGGGGCTTAATTCACTTGCCCTGCAAATATCAATGGCCTTTTCTAGTGACAAATCTGCTTCTCTTAAAGGAGGCCTGTCACCTAAGGGGTTACTGCCACTTTAAGAATCATCTTAAAAAAACAAGTTAATATTTTTATGATGTTATTGTGGGGATGCGCAATTATAAGCCAATCAAATTAATTGTCTGCATAGCCTGACTGTATGACTACTTACTGTACTGGTCAATGTTGTTAGGCAGATTACACTGAGACAGTTTCAAACTGCACAGAGATGCACAGAGAGACCAGGGAAAGAGAACACATGAACTATACTGTATAATACTATTATAATTTCGGGGATGAAGCGGTCCTTTAACAGTCTGCCTCTCACTTGGTCATTAATGCCACACACAATTCTGTCACGTACCAGTGAATCGTGCAGATCTCCAAATTTGCAGTCCTTGGCCTTGTTCTTTAAATCCGTCACATACTGTAAGAATCAATGGGCTCCGACTGCTTCTGTGCTCTCGTGAAAAAGATGTGTAGCATACAGCGTAGCATTCATTCACTTCATAATACCAACATGAACTACTGAACACTGCACAACACTGCCGTTAAGTGTAGGTTGGCTACAGGTGCCCATGAGGCACAACACCCAATATATGACAGTCTGGCAAATTCTGACTCCTGTTTGCAAATTCTAATTCGCAGACTTTGTGGCTCTTTCCCCAGGTGAACTTAAGTACATGTATGGGGTTTCTCAGACCAGCAAAGGTTCTTGCAACAGCAAAAGATAGATTTTCTTTGGTCTAAGCATTGCAATGGAAGATGGCGATTGGCAGTGATGTCACAAACAGATGATGAGTGGCGTCTATCAATGTGAGCCTTGAGGTTTTTCTTATTCAGTTCCAATTTTTCTTTTTTTTTACTTTTTTTGCCCTTGACTGGAGTACTTTGCGGGCTGTTGAGGTGTCAGTACAGGCTGTTGGGGATGAGGAAGCCACTGTGGAGGCTGCAAAGGTGACAGTGGATAGAATACCGGTATATTCTAGCGGTATTAGTTGTACAATGCGTTTTCCCATCTTTAAGTTGTGTTGCAGGGGAACATGTTACAGACACTCCTGTGTTACGGTGTGTTTGTGTGCATTACTTACACTGGCGCAACCAGGGAACAGTGCCGCTTGGGCGATGAGAAAAGGGGACTCTGCTGGAGATGTAGATGGAGATGGGGGACTGAGTTACTAGGGACCAAGGCAGATATACAAGCGCACAGCGCGGCACCGAGTGCCGCAATGTGAGCTTGTAGATCTGCTATTTTTGAAAAGTCGTGAAAATGTGTGCAAATCTTTGAATAATGTATTTTTTAAGCGAACATAAAATTTTGCTTCTGGGGGTCCCTGGAATTAAATATTTTGAGATGGAGGCTCCGTGGCCAAATACATATAATTTTGGGGGTCCTTTATGTGAAAAAGTTTGAGCACCACTGACATAGAAACAGAAAACCGAAACCGCAGTGAATCCTTTGACCCAGGGCCCAGGATTTGGTGCGACACCCCTGAGTGGGAGAACAGTTTTGGAGGAGAAAGGGAGGATGAGGTGGAGAGCTATTTGCGCCAAAAGCCAACAGTGTCAACTTGCCTTTAGCATTGGAATGCAGAGAAACTGACAAACTGGGCAGCGGCCGATGATTAATTATCGCCTATAGACAATAGCTGTGGAATGCTGCCACACATTCCTTCACATGAGACAGCAGTGAAGGCACGCAACATTTCAGTCCGTTCTCACCCCCCCTGCTTCACCCCCCTGACACGTTTTGAACTCGCTTTTGGCGTCATCCCGTCAGATGCGGAGGGAGCACATAGTGCACATGCGCCGACACGTTTACTCGAATATGTATCTACCGTTAGTGGGAATCAAACCCGGGCCTTAGGGGGGGGGGGGGGGGGGGGGGGGGGGGGAGAAATCTTGAGGAAAAAGAAGGGAAAGGATGCAATTCTAACGCAGCTTCATGTGAAATCCTGCCGCAAGCGATTATGTATCAGAATATTTTCAAAAAGCACTGAAATGTTAACACTAGCTTTTCCAAAAATGGTAAGTATGGATTCCAAGGTCGCCGGTTTGTTCCCCGCTTTCACCAAAAGTAACCTGACAGTAACAAGTGCTCTTGCTGTGTGTGATGTGAAATAAAGTGTAGAGAGCCGTCCCGCCACAACAAGAGCGATAATTGTAAATTATGGGCATACCCATACCACAGATGGTAACATGGACATGCTGGGCCCGATTCAGCACAGGAAAAAGAGTTGGAGAGGCCCTCATTGTGCGCTATAGAGAGAGATCTCTCTCTATAGCGCTGCTGCAACTCAAAGATTTGCCATTTCAGATCATGACAAGTGACAAGCCAGTGGGCCAATTACTGTACATGATTTATATTTTGTCGTCGGGTGAAAACCTTGTTTGGCCAAAACCGTTTGTTTTGTATTTATCATTTAAAAAAATTTAAACTAGTGAAAACAGCCGATCTACAAGCACACAACGCCTCGCACCGCGAGGCGTTGTGTGCTTGTAGTTCTGCTGTTTTCACTACTTTTGTGCAACAGCCTTGTTTGATGAAGCAGGGCTTTGCTTTGCAATGTATACATTTGAAACTTGGAGATACAAGGTTTCTGCCCGACAGTGACGATTTACTTTGTTGGCCGCCCAGCCGCCAAAATGGAACGAAGGCCGACATTTTATTTTTAATGTTTTCCTAATGGCCGGCCTGGGCCGGCCGGGAATGAACCGGCCGTTCGGGAGTTGTCCCGCTTTTCCCAGTGGTCCCTGAATGGTAATGATTGTAGACAATGACAGTGGTGAATGGCAATCGTTGGCATCAGTTTCAGAGTAATTTGATTAATAATGCAATTAAAATCCATCTGTAGGCCTATTTTCAGGGCGTCAGTAGACCTATAGGTAACAAAGGATATGAGTTTGGTTGCTTCCATGCAATACATAGCCTACTGTCATCAGTGCATACAGTTCAGTTTAAAACCATTAGTCCTTGCATATTATAGAAAGCCATCAGTTGTATGTGTGTGTATAGGGCACAGCTTCCCTGTAACCAGTGGTGAAAGTGGTTCGCTGCGCGGCCGAAAAAAATTGGGAGGCTCTAACCCCCAAAACCCCTGAAATGCATAGAAAACTGCATTTTGGCACAGTTATACACACAATAAAAACACTACAGGTCCTACACCTGAATTAGGCAACGGCATTACACTTATAGGCTGTATTGCGTTTTGAGAAAAAGTGCTTAGAAAATGGATTTCGTTCCCACGCCTGGGCACTACTCATTCAATGCATTTTTGCATAGACAATACCATTGTGGACTTTGGGTTGAAAGTTCTCCGCACCAAACTTGCACGACTGTTGTCACCAGCCAGAATTGTATATACAAGTGAATAGCAAAAAACGAAAATCTTGTGCTGCTGTTTTTGCTTGTAAAATCTACTATATTGATTTTGGCAACTCAAAATCTTTCTAAAATATCATATATACATCTACATAACATCTGAAACTAGTATTGGTGGCTTAGTGTACACATTTGTGAATTTAGATCATGAAATGTAGCAAATTTGTTGACGAAAAGTATGAACCTAACTGATGGGCCCCCAGCACAATGAAACATACACATAGAACAATTATTTTCATTCATGAAAAATGGCACAACCTGCTGTGTAATGAAAAGATTTAAAAAAAGACACTCCTTGGCCAAAAATTGCTGAAAATCAATGACATTTCGACCACACCTCTTAAATTGGTATAATGCCACAAACGGACAAGACTAAAATAAAAGCACTAAAAGGTCAATAATTATTAAACATATAAAACATTTATTGAAGTTACAGTGTTTCACAGTCACAGCTTCTGTTATTTGTGCATTCCCCCCCCCCCCTAGGAAGGACATGCAGGTATGAAACTCACCTAGTCTAATCACCAGACGCTTTGACAAGTCAGCATCTTTCCAGCGGATTTGTTGAGCTTTGGCATATATAGCTTGGTCAAAAACTAACACAACATGGTCAAGTTCTAGCTGATCAGCAACTGCAACACTTCTCTTTAGGATAGTGTTAACTGTTGACATCTCGGTCGGTGAAGCCTCAATGACTGGAAGATAATACAGTGCTGACTTTTGCAGAGTCGCATCACTTTGAAGCATTGTATGGAAACCTGTCCAGCTTGGAACTGTGCATTCTCCAGCATCTGCATACTTTACTAAAGCATATGCCAGTTCAGTTTTGGCAGCAGACACGGTGTTCAACCTATATGTTTCTGCCTGCAATGGAACACTTTCATGGTGAAACAAGTTTTGTGGCCCTTGTCTTTTAGACTGCGGTAGTGTTCTATAGGTAAGCTAGGGGGTGCTTTGAAAGTGTAAACTCTCTTCTGTAGTGGCTGTCTGTCTGTTCTTGACACAGTTTCAGTGACAGAACTTTGCAGCATAATGCCATTTGTATGGTGAGTAGTTCCATGACCTGACAGCGTCTCCTCCCCAAAATCAATGTTGTCCCACACCAGTATTGTAGGTGCCTTCTTTGAGAATCCCTTTGGGATTTTGTCTCTGTTCTCTACTAGTTGTAGTTCAGCTAGGCTAGTGTCTAGACTGAGAACTGTGATCCATGAAGCACAATGTCCTAATCTACTCAGTAGTGGCAGAACATTAGATGAACCTGTTAAATGGCGAACAGTCATTCCAAGACACAATGACTTGGGTGTCTGCTTTCTACCTTTAGATGCCAGGTACACAATGTCTTGACAAACAGATAAAACCTTTAGGTTCACATCATAAGGAATATCAACAAAACATGATAATGTTGGTTCTTCTGTTGCACCTATAATCCAGGAAATGATATTGTACAATTCAACTGGAACAACAGCTTTAGCATCAGACACATTTAAATTCTCCGCTGTGGGAGGCCACGGGCATGCCATACCAGGACAGTCCCTTAGAAGCCCCTTTAAAAGCAATCCCGCAGTATACAGTGTCCTTGTGTCCTCAGTATTTTTCTGTCGAGAACTTGTGGTAGCCATGTGTTCACTGTCGGTTTCAGCTTGGCTTTCAGCTTGGCTTACCTCGGTAGACTCGGTTGTGGTTGATGTGCCTGATTGCTGAGGTAGCCAGTCTAACAGTTTATCTGCTGATAGTGTCTCAGCATAAACCATTTCACAGATGTTCCGCTTGGTAGGGCAGTGGAAAACGAGCTGGGGGAA
>NC_137821.1:55325641-55330641 GCF_963921795.1 Nannobrachium achirus | reverse complement strand
CTGTGTAAAATCCTGGACGTCTTCATTTAGGACAGATAAAAGGTGCATATAGCACCGTTTTGACCCCTTTTTGTGGACTTTTGCAGGCTTTTTCTTTTTTTCGCTTTCCTTTCTTCTTCCTCGCTCGAAGATGTTGTCGCCGCCATGTTGTTTGTGTTCTGAAGCTATGGAAACGAGACGCGGCTCCTATTGGACCATGTGACAAAAACCGCACCACCTCCTTGAAAATACTACTACGCGAGTTAAAATATCACCACGCAGCATAAGAAAATAGTTCCGGCACCGAAACATCGATTACTCATACTTGTGCAAATGACACGTGGAGAACTTTTGGTTTCTTACTTACTAGCATATATACTTTTTTTTAATGTATAGTATATATTCTGCCCCTGGTATGGGAACGAACCAAGACAATGAGTTCTATGCAATTTAGCCTATTACTGTAACATGAAACATGATTGAAATCCTAAAGGAAATATCTATAATAAGCCTCTTCATATTGTTCATTGTTCCATACAGAAGGGTAAGCATATATATATTATTATAATAATTATTGTTATAATAATTATTATATTATTACCCATATTATTATTAATATTATTATAACCAGTTATCTAAAGTACATTTACTAAAGTACTGTATTTAAGTACAGGCCTAGCCTACTTTACTGGAGTATTTCCAATACTTTTAATTCTACTCCACTACATCTCCCATTCCCAGATGCAGAATAGAATCATTTTGGTAGCTTAAGGCTGCATCGCATGCAGGCACAGACACGACAAGTCCTCCTAGAGATGGGATTTATGGTTCTTTGAAGTGAGCCGGATCTCTGGGATCCGTTCGTTTCAAAGAGCCGTTCAAAAGACGTACATTTTGATACCAATACTTTTTTTTTTAACTTTTACTCAAGTACATTAACCATATTTAAATTTTCTTGCAGGGGAACATGTTACAGACACTCCTGTGTTGTGTTTGTGTGCATTACTTAAACTGGTGCAGCCAGGGAACAGTGCAGGCTGCTTGGGCGATGAGGCCAGGGGACTCTGCTGGAGATGTAGCGCTAGCTGAGGCCAACAAGGCCACGGTTGAGACTGTAGAGGTGTCAGTACAGACTGCTTGGGATGAGGTGACAGTGATATAGAATACATTATAGTGGTATTAGTTGTATAATGTGTTTTCCCATGTTTAATTTGTTGTGTTGCAGGGAGAACATGGCTATGCCCACTCCTGTTCTTGCATCACTTACTCTGTTGAAGGGATAAAGCTGCAGAGACTGCGCACTTCAGTGTTTAAAAATTGTGGTCTTGGTTCTAGTCGTGATCTATTATTTTTAAAGCGAACATTTGTAACTCAAATATTTGCTTCTGGGGGGTCCCCGGAACAACGTATTTTGAGATGGCGAAACCCCGCGGCCAAATACATGTAATTTTGGGGGTCCTTGACATGAAAAAAAAATAGCAGATCTATAAGCTGTCAATTCACTGTTGGGCAGGTATTCACTGTAGTTGTACTCTTTATGACGTGAAGTAAAATGTCTCTCCAAGTTTCCCATCTTTAGAAACACAGCCGCTTTACAAACAAGGCAAACACATTTACTGTAGAATGCGACATGGTGAAAAGATAATCTTCTTCCCACTCTGGATGGAAGGTTTTTGCCTTCTTTACCGTGCTCATCTTTGGTAAAACTTTTCCTTTTTTACTAGACTTAATACTGCCTTCCCCCGCACCATCCACTCTTGAAAACAACAAGGCATTGCATTGTGGGTTTCACCCAACAGCCAGTTGTGAGTCAGGCACCAAAATGCTTTGTGGCTGCCCTGCACATAATTGCATTTTCTCTGGATACTTGGTAAACTTGGCTGTTGCTCTGTACATGATCTTGTTCTATTTTGTTCCCCTCTACACCAAACACTCTTTGAAAATAGCCGATCTACAAGCTCACACAGACTCGCACAAAGACCCATCACTGTGCTAAGCCAACTGGCATGATTCATCCATGCAATGCAGGATGCACAATTTATTATTGCTGCATACCTGGTAAACTTGACTGTTTGTTCTGTAGTTTCATGCATTAATCTGCTCTCCCCCCACCTTCACACCCCCCCACACCTGATGATTAAAGCCCTTCAGACCTACACCAGACTTGACTACCAGGATCATGTCCTTAATACAGTCCCTCAAGCATGGCCTCAGCAATGACGCGCTTGCTGAGAATGTTCCTGACATCACGGAAACACTGGCTGCTGCCCTAGTGAGGTAGGCTTTGTTTACTGTTACTAAAATCAACGGGGCCACGGTTGAGGCTGTAGAGGTTATTGTAGCTATTGTTGCGACTGTAGGTCGCATTTACTACAGAAACCTCCACCGGCTGTCTGTCTGTCTGTCTGTCTGTCTGTCTGTCTCTCCGTCACACGTCACACGTCACACTTTTGCCCTGCTCATATCTCCACAACCGTTGCCCCCATCCATGCCAAATTTTGCACACACACTCCTTACCTGCCAAACTACAACCTCCAAGGACCCCAGGTGTAAAAAATGACCAAATGTGCAAAAATGACCACCCCAACGGGGCTGCTCACGGGGAATTCCTGGGGACCACCCACTCCTGGTGCTCCAGAACGGATGCAAAAGTGGTGGCGCCCCCAGTGGAGGACCCCCTCCACTGCAGCTCACATAAAATGCCGTAACTCGGGCTAGGAGCGTCCGGGAGAGCCGGGGCCGGTACCTATTCGTCCGCCAAGGCAACGCGGAGACCCCACCCCTCATTTCTCACATGGCCCTATTCTAGCGCCACCTTCAGGCTGATTTTTAAAACACATTTTTTGAACACTGCTCCTACAGTTTTTGCCCTCAAATCACGCAAATCGCTACACAGTATGTCTACACTCATCCCATCAACATGAATCTGTCCCATATAGCGCCACCTTCAGGCCGATTTTTAAAAACACATTTTTGGACACTGCTCCTACAGATTTTGCCCTAAAATCACGAAAATCACTACACAGCATGTCTACACTCATGTCATCAACATGGATCAGGAAGATTTTGGAAAAACACATTTTTGCCCTATTTGTGGAGATAAGGGAGTCTTACTGGTACTTTTAGTCATGTTGATTTCTGAGGTTATTATAGGCTGTGTGTGCTTAAAATGTGCGTCATTTGATACAGTTTTTAATGAGTTATTATTTCATTACACTGTCTAGGCATGTCAAGCAGTCTGGATTGGCAGCACAGCTATCACACTGCAGGTGGCTGAGACCAGGTTCAGCTCTGTGTATATGTCCCTGAAATCAGTTCAGGATATATACTCAGAGTCTGGTGGAGAGTGGGAGAGGGTGGATAAGGTGGCCTTTCTAGTGGCCTTCCTCAAGCCCTTTTGGGATGCACAGCGTGAAATGGAGGGGGACAAATATCCCACGCTGCAACTTGTCTGTCTGTGGGCAGAAAGACTGAAGTGTCACTGTCAGCCTAACGCATAAGACGCACCAGAGCAAGCCTTTGTGCGCCAGCACCATGCGCTGTGGCTGGATAAGAAACTGGACATTAAGATCTCCACAGGGCTGCAACATTTCTGTGGCCAAAATTCAACCAGCTCTGCATGCTTTCTGTCGAGGAAAGGGCACAGCACCAGAGGAGACAGAAGAAAAAAGATGCTGCTGCTACAGTTCCAACTCAGTCTCAGTTTGACGAGTGGGAGCAGGGGCGTCACAAGGGGGGGGGGGGGGGGGGGGGGCGGGCCCAAGGTGGAGGGACCTTAATTATTTTATACTTTAGCTATTGAAAAATAGCCGATATACAAGCTCACCACGTGGCACTCTCTGTGCCGCGCTGTGAGCTTGTATATCTGCTATTTTCAATAGTTAAAGCACAAAATAACACAGAATAATGCGTTCCCAGTCTAAACGGGTTAAACCCATTCCTCCCCCTATGAAGAACATTCATGGGGGGCCCGCAGTGAATCCTTGTAACCAGGGCCCAGGATTTGGTGCAACACCCCAGAGTGGGAGAACAGTTTTGGAGGAGATGGAACAGAGGAGGATGAGGTGGAGAGATGTTTGCAGCCAAAGGCCAACAGCACCAAATAGCGACGACAAGGATCTGCTGTGCTGGTGGAATAAAAACAGCACGGTTTATCCCAGGCTTGCTCAGTTGGCACGGCAGCTTCTGTGTGTGCCGGACAGCAGCAGCAGTGACAGGGTTTTTCACATTTAGAATGTGACATGGTGAAAAGATAATCTTCTTCCCACTCTGGATGGAAGTGATAGTTTTTTGCCTTCTTTGCCGTGCTCATCTTGGCAAAACTTTTCCTTTTTTACTAGACTTAATACTGCCTTCCCCCACGCCATCCACTCTTGAAAACAACAAGGCATTGCATTGTGGGTTTCACCCAACAGCCAGTTGTGAGTCAGGCACCAAAATGCTTTGTGGCTGCCCTGCACATGATTGCATTTTTGCTGGATACTTGGTAAACTTGACTGTTGCTCTGTGCTTGATCTGATATTTTGTTCCCCTCTACACCAAACAGTCTTTGAATATAGCCAATCTACAAGCTCACACAGACTCGCACAAAGGCCCATCACTGTGCTAAGCCAACTGGCAGGATTCAGCCATGCAATGCACAGGTAATGGATGCACACATTGCCTTTAGTATTGCTGCATACCTGGTAAACTTGACTGTTTGTTCTGTTCATTAATCTGCTCCCCCCCACACCTCGGCCAAGACAGCTCTCGGGATTCAGCCAAGCAATGCCCCCCCCCCCCCCCCCCCCCCCCACCTCTGTGAAAATAGTCCATGTTCCTGCCCTCTTCTCTCTGCCAGCCCCAGTCAAATGCCCACCGCTGTGCCAATACAGCTCTCGGGATTCAGCCAAGCAATGGACCGGTAATCGATATCACACATTATAGAATTATTGATGGATACGTGGTGACTGTTTGCCTTGTACTTGAGCTGCTCTTTTTCCCCCTGTACCTCTGTGAAAATAGCCCATCTACAAGCTCAC
>NC_137821.1:55263925-55325441 GCF_963921795.1 Nannobrachium achirus | reverse complement strand
GAGTTGGGTCTCATCTTTGGTGATGAGACCACAATATCCCTGTATTAGGGCAACCCCACGCTCTGCATGATCATTGACAACATTGATTGTCTTCATTACAGCCAGAGCTTCTTGGTAGTCCTCCCTGGTCTCCCACTCATCGGGATCAACATCAAGGAAGTCATCTGGGAGATCCATCAGTTTGAAGAGCACCTTGGATTTGGGAGATACAAAATCTTCAATGTTCTTCCTTGCAACTGTTCCAAGGTCAACAGTGATTCTCTTCATATGCCCCTGTTCATCCTCTTCATTTCCATCTTTCATGGCTCTCACCATCAGCCTCTTTGTTTGCGCACTCACTTGACTGTCAAACAGTGCAAGTCCGACGATCTCTGGAGCCAAATACCACAAGTGATTGGAGAACTTTTGAGAAGCAGCTTTAGACACCTCAGGATTTATTGATGCATATTCCAGCAACGATTTTAACAGTTGCAAGTCATTTAGTGGAGCGCTGACAGCAACAGGTGCCATCATCCATGCCTTCACATAAATGCAAACTGCAAAAATGCACAAATCCATGCATGCTTTTTCTTCCCTGCGGGTCAGTTTGAATTGGCCATAAAACATCCAGAAGACAGTCAAGTGAGTGCGCAAACAAAGAGGCTGATGGTGAGAGCCATGAAAGATGGAAATGAAGAGGATGAACAGGGGCATATGAAGAGAATCACTGTTGACCTTGGAACAGTTGCAAGGAAGAACATTGAAGATTTTGTATCTCCCAAATCCAAGGTGCTCTTCAAACTGATGGATCTCCCAGATGACTTCCTTGATGTTGATCCCGATGAGTGGGAGACCGGGGAGGACTACCAAGAAGCTCTGGCTGTAATGAAGACAATCAATGTTGTCAATGATCATGCAGAGCGTGGGGTTGCCCTAATACAGGAATATTGTGGTCTCATCACCAAAGATGAGACCCAACTCCAGTACTTGCTGCAAATTGTGCAGAACCATCGGCACAAGTATCACAAGTATCCTGATAGCCGAGACAAGTATCCCGATAGCCGCAAATCAACTTTAATTTATCAGTAACTACTAAGTTACTATATTGCAGTGACTTTCAGGGGTTTTGGGGGTAAACAAGTGGGGCTGTGTGCTTGTTGTGTTGTGAGTATGACTGAAGAGTGTGCAATAAAGTCATTCTCCACGTTACCTGAAAAATAGCAATTTGTCATTCTTTGCTTTGCTATTTCCTACAATACATTAATTCTGTTTTGATATATGACAAACATGTAATCAGATTTGTGTTTAGATTTGTAAGCTTAAAAAATATAATTTCTGTGCATAGTATAAGAATAATGTGTAATATATAACTTAAATGTGCAGGCAGTGCAGTGCAGTTCGATTTTGACCAATAAAATGTACAATCTTTGACTTGATTGAGCTACCTCTAAATATGCTTGAAATTCAACCAAATTTTAACCAAAGCAGTTTTTTGTACATAGGAACATAATTGGGGGGTAAGACTCAAGAAAATCAAAAAAAGGTAATTTAAGATCCACCCTAATATATATATGTTACAGTATGTTTGGGTAACTCAGGACGGTAAGAGTAAGAGCGCTTGTTTTGTCGTTCACCACACACTAATCACCACCAGATGGCGACGCAGCCAATTCAATAGTGAAGGCGCTGACGTCACTCGTTTGCGACTCTCTTTCTTTATTTACTAGCCTAGCCTAGCCTAGCCTAGCCTAGCTTAGCCATTAGCTCCATTGTAGTCACTTGGACAGGGCGTTTATCGTGGGCTTGCCCAGGCCATAAATATAACGATTGCATTCACCACGGCTTCGTAACTCGCGCGGCCGGCCCTGGCCTTCGCCGTCCGCTGGCCTTCGCGCCGCTTGCAATGTCGTGGACAATCGAGCGGCTCCGCCTGGAGGACGACAGGACGTTGTTATGGCGAGCGCTTGCTCCGCCCCGTGCGGCACCACGAGTGCTCCGTTTCTCGACCGTCCTGTTTCTCTAACAAACCGTGACATATATATATATATATATATTATGTACCAGACTGTAAACCACAAACTAGAAGTTTTTAATCTGTTAAATTCTTAATGCACTCCCTCCTCATTTTGTTGAATTAGATTTTTCTTAACTCAAGCAATATTCAGCAGACAAAGGGAGCAGATAACATTAAAACAGACAATTGAACAAAATGAGGGGGGATTGCATTAACAATTTAACATATTAAAAATTACTAGTTTACAGTCTGGTAAATATATATATATATAGATAGATAGATAGATAGATAGATAGATAGATAGATAGATAGATAGATAGATAGATAAAACAAATGGACTCAATTGTGTAATGCAGATGTTTAACAATCGTTTAACTCCTACAATGACAATGGCGTATTAAGAGGAGTTCAGCTCTAGTACTAATGGTTCTGAACTGTTTAATTTGCAAGGACCCCCTTAACTCTGAGAGGGTACAAATGGAACCAAATGGACCCTTATGGGTCCATTTGGTTCCATGTGTACAATGTCAGAGTTCCAGAACTCTTGTGGTAATTCAGGGCTATCTCTTTGTGTTTCTGGTCAAATTAAAACATTTGTATGTCCGTGGCAATTACACATTGTCTATATCCGTGGCAAAAATTTAATTTTTACAATAGAAGATGTCCACCACAAGCCAGCATGGTGATGACGCTCTGATAGGCAGCTGACTAAAAGACCAGACCAGGATTTCTGTACCCCTACGAGAGCTCAACTTCAGTCAAAATAAACTAAACTACTTTGCTACTCATCAAACCAAAGGTAGTTTTGTGTTGTTGAAAGTCTATTCTCAGCGGTGGGAAACATCTCAGTACCCCACCCACTCTGTAAAATACACTATTTTTGTCATGAAATAAAACGCATCCAACTCGACCGCCGCTTATTTCCCAGTTGTGTCTGCGGTGGCTCGCTCCCGGCTAGAGGTGGGTGTATTTTATTTCATGACAAAAATAATGTATTTTACAGAGTGGGTGGGGTGCTGAGAGGTTTCCCCCCGCGGAGAATATACTTTCAACAACGCAAAACTACCTTTGGTTTGGTGAGTAGTGAAGTAGTTTAGTTTATTTTGACTGAAGTTGAGCCCTCGTAGGGGTACAGAAATCCTGTTCTAGTCTTTTAGCCAGCCGCCTGACGCTCTGAACCAGAACATTTCTCCTACCCCTCTTTCCCTCATCCCTCTCTTCTCTATCCCTTCGACTCTCTCGCTGTACCTTCATTCCTCTCTTCCACCTCTCTCCCTTTTCCTCCTCTCTTCGTGTCCCTATACGTCCGTCCAGGTACGTGCACACATAGACATGAAAGATCTGTCTGTAAAAGTGCCTTCTCCAGACCATGAATGCCGTTTTTACTATGGTGAAAGAAAAGCAAATGTCCTCTTTCCATGCCATACCTGAAGACAGCATTCAAGAGAACTGCCTTGTCCAAACTCACCTGAACTTGAATGCAGCATCTTATGTTGAAAGGATGTCCCTCTTTGTGTAGAAATCCATGTTGTTACGCCACATCTCCAGTATAGACTTGATGATGCTTAGTTCAGTGTGGTGTCAAACACTGAAATTAGGGGGACTGCCCATAAGTCCGAAATCTCATTAGTTCGAATTTAGTTAAAGGGATATTCCACTTTCCATTCCATTTTTTCTTCATTCAGTATTTAGGTATTTGATGTAAATGTTACCAGGCCCTCCAGGCCCAGGGCCTCTCCCCACACACACTCATTGTAACTTCAAACTCCATTTTAACCATGATAGATTCATTCAATGACAAAAAGTTTTTTTGAAAGTGGAATATGCCTTTAAGGTTAGGTTTTAGGGTTAGGTTTAGTTATAGTTTTACTGAGGTTAGGGTTTGGGTTAGGTTTAGGCATAGTTTTAATGAGGTTAGGGTTAGGTTTAGGTTTAGCCATATTATTTTTCACCAGGTTAACACCACCAGATTCTGACTAATGAGAACATGAGGAACAATGAGATTTCAGACCAATGCCATGGCACCGAAAACAGCTAAAATAAAAGGCAGAAAACAGCCGAAATATCGAAAATAGCAGACGTCCGAGCTCACCAGGGCCAGATTAACCCTTCATGGTGCCCTGGTGCTTGGACCGTGTTTGGTGCCCCCCCCCCCCCCCCCCCCCCCCCCCCCCCACGCGCGCGCTGGCGACCTGCGGTAGCCGCTGGCGCGGATACACACGGCTGCTTAGACATAGATAGGAACAGAGAAAGTCATTATGAGGACGCACACACACACACACACACACACACACACACACACACACACACACACACACACACACACACACACACACACACACCACTGCTCACTTCAAACTCTTCAGTCTCATTTGTTATATGAGATACATAAAGGTTTCCTGTGCAAATAAGCCTTAAAGCTTACTAGGATATCCTTTTAGTTGACCTTGTACCAGTGAACGTTGAAACTGTACCTTTTCCTATGCAAACTTATAATAGTCTTCAATCAATCAAACAATCGGGATAGATAGCACCTTAACTCTGCAGCCAGCACTGAGGCGCTCCAACCAGTTGTGCATACTACTAGTATCCACCAAACATTTCCTCAAAACTCTTAAGTGTAACCACTAACCAGTCATTACAGACAGCAACGTTAGCTTAGCTTAGCTTAGCTCATGTGTTTACAGTGAAAAACACTACAAACACTAATACCGGTAATGTAATTTCCTCTTCATAGCACTTAAAACATGTATGTATTCTCCACATATTTACCTGAAACAGGGAGAAGAGTGTATGGAACAACACAGATGTCTTCTCTCATTCAAAGGTCTGTAGCATAGCAGACTCCATCTCAGAGTAGGTCATTACAGGCATTACTAGCCGATTCTCTTCACTATAGAAATACTATGAAATACAATGAATCAACTAGGGAAAAAGAAGGAAAGAAGGGGGGCACTGGGAAAACCACTCCTACAAACAAACCTCCTCGCTAATGGGGAGGAGGGAAAAAAAAGATGTGGGGAAAAAAGCATGCTTGAGCCTTGAGGATGGTGCCCCCTTGTGGTTTGATGCCCCGTGCTGCAGCGCCTTCAGCCCGTGCATAAGTCCGGCCCTGGAGCTCACAACACGTCGCAGCGCTATTTTCGATATTTCCACTAAAAGGCTCTTTTGGAATTGTCAGCCCCTGCCTCTCTCATTCTCTGCACGTCCCTTGCGTCCGTCCAGGGACGACAAGAAGGACGCGTTGAAGTTCTACACAGACCCCTCCTACTTCTTCAACCTGTGGAAGGAGAAGATGCTGCAGGCTACCGAGGACAAGCGCAAGGAGAAGAGACGACAGAAGGTACGCGGGGAGATTGTGTGTGTGTGTGCGCGCGCGTGCGTGTGTGCGTGCGTGCGTGTGTGCGTGCGTGCGTGCGTGCGTGCGTGCGTGCGTGTGTGTGTGCGTGTGTGTGTGTGTGTGTGTGTGTGTGTGTGTGTGTGTGTGTGCGCGTGTGTGTGTGTGTGTGTGTTAGGGATGGGACGATATGAAAATGTCCTATCACGATTATTGTGACAAAGTAAGTCGTGACTTAGGATATTATCGCGATAATCAAAATCCATTATCCTGGGGCGGAACATTTGCCAAAAAATAGAGCAAGTACCTTTTGCCAATTATAGAGGGTTTAAGTGCAGCTCTGCAAATGCAGCTCTGCACATAAAAGGTGAATTGATCCCAGTGCATGACAGAGGACGTTATCACGATGAATTAAATCTCCACGATATAATTATCTTGAGTGTTTTTTAATCACGATAAACGATAATATCGCTTATCTTCCCATATAAAGTTCTCAAATTCTAATTATTAAATATCGTGACATTAGATATTGCGATATTGAGTGCATTGTTTATTTTTTTCCCAACCCTAGTGAGAGTCAGTCAATCAGTCAGTCAGTCAGTGACGACTAGGTCAGTGGATGTGACAGTACACATTTCAAAGGATTGATGTGTGTTTCAGTGAATGAATAAGGTGTGCGTGCGTGCGTGCGTGCGTGCATGCGTGCGTGAGTGCGTTTGTGAATACGTGAGTGCATGTGTACTGTATATGTGATGAATGATGTTTCTGTGTGTAATAACACAGAATTCAGCATGCGTGCGTGCATGCAAAGTATGCGTGAATAAACTTTTTTCCCTGCCTACTTGTCATATTATTATTTTATTGCTGAATTATTTTCACGTTGTCTTTATTTAGCATCGCATTGTCATGCTTTGTTATGTAATTTGGTTGCGAGTACAGCAGCACTTGGTCAGTCACCAAATGAGAATTATGATGAACCGTTTTGCATTCTTTACTAAATTACAACATTTTAATGCTATATTCTCTATATTATGTCCTGATAATCAATCCATTTCCAGGTGTTTGTTGTGATTTAGCAGAATATCAAGCAATGCTGTTCCAATACAAACGTATCAACGGGAGAATATATATGAATATAAAGTGTGTTATATATCGTCACTGTCTGGCCAAAGCCCCTTAACTATTTTTTTTTTTTGTTTTTAGATTTTTTTGGGGGGCTATTGAACACCCTTTACATCTGAGTGTTGGTTAAAATAATATTGAACCAATGGAAAGTAGTAAAAAGTGCTTGGGACAAAACCTCCTAACTCCACACTTTCTGCCAAACCAGCTAACTCCACCCGATTGGCCCTCTCTTTCTTTTTCATAAATATGTGCTATTGAACACCCTTTATGTCTGTGTGTTTGTTAAAATAATATTGAACCAATGAAAAGTAGTAAAAAGCCCTTCGGTCAAAACCTCTTAACTCCACTTGAGCTCATGCATTTCCCCGAAAATGAACATTTTGGAGTTAGGAGGTTTCGGCCCGACAGCAGAGATATGGATATTCTTGTTACGGTACATTTGCTCAAATGTGAGATTTGTCCTCCACATTTACCCATTTTAACTATTTTATTGCATAGCTAGTCTGTTTTTAGTGTGGATTCCTTTTTTGCTTCGGGCTCAAAGCTTCTTTGTAATGTTAAACGAACCACCCAAGTGGAAAGACGTCCGCACTCCAAAAGTGACGACGCAAGACAAAAAAAGGCTCATATTATGTGAAACGTTTAATCTGGCTAACGCACTTCGGCAGATTTTTATCTGTTATAGTTTCCTCTGCAGCAGAGCATTAGAGATGGGATTTATGGCTCTTTGAAGTGAGCCGGATCTCTGGGATACGTTCCTTTCAAAGAGCCATTCAAAAGACTGTCTCATTTTAGTTACTTTAGTTATTCAGTTACTTTGTAGATTTTGATTATAAATCACTTCAACCCTATATACACTTCGGCCACATATATACATTTCCGCCATTTGAAAATAGCCGATCTACAAGCTCGCAATGTGTCGCCTTGCGACGCATTGTGAGCTTGTAGATCGGCTATTTTCCAATGATGTTTCTACATTTTATTCATTGGAAAACCTGTGAAACGGGACATTCTTTATTGGTGCTTTAAGTCCATTTTGATACCAATACTTTTGTACTTTGACTCAAGTACATTTTAATTCCAAACTTCTACGTGGGGCAGAGTATTTTCTACATTGCAGTATTGATACTTTTACTTAAGTAAAGAATGTTTGTACTTTTCCCACCACTGTTCATTTAGAAAGGAACAGCTCCTTATACTGCGAACCGGACACCATCGTTCATTCCAAAGAGTAGCTCAAAAGACTTGATTTGTTCGCGAACGTCCCACCTATACTGAGCACCCGCAGCTCAAAAAGCACCTGGTCTTTTATCTCTTCTTCGTAATGCATTTTATTATAATATCTGGACAAGTGCTGCTGTATATCCTGTACGTATGCTTTATATACCGTTGTTTCCGGTTGAGATTGGCACATTTCCTGGGGCAAGCTGCCCAGATCACACATGTCACACAGGTCTTCTTATTTATTTTTTTTCACTCTCAAAAAGTATCTGCAATGTAGTGCATTTGAAACTACATTGCAGTGCACATCAACATTTTATTGTTGATTATTTTCTGTTTATTTCGTTGCTGAGTGAGGTCAGCAGACAAAGTGACGTGAGTGAGATGAAAAGGCTTGGGTGAAATGTGCCAATCTCAACGGGAAACCTCGGTACAAATATGTTTTGTCTCTGCTCCCAGCATTAGCAATGTCATTTAATTTAATGCTTTTTAAGGTTTGTTCTGCTTTGTTTGCTTGTTTTATAACTTCCCTCCCTTTCCCCCCACTGGAAAGCTCGGTAGAACCTAGCGGATATACGCCACAGAAAAGCCACTCGACCTCCAAGCTGCCCTATAGCCGTCCTTCAGCCACACGTCCTGCTACTTCACACACACCTCTCTCTATCTCTCTCCACCTTCCATTTACATGTCTTTCTTTTGTGTTCATAGTTTTATAACGTTGCCTCCTTTCTTTTCTTTTTCTCAAAGTTTTCTCTAAAAAAGATAAGGCTGAAGTCCAAATATGGACCAAACACTATAGTAACTAGTCCCTGCAAGCCAAATGGCGTCATGATGACGTTATGATAACGTCATCCGGTGATGTTCAGAACTAGGCCAGACCACAGCCCATATGGAATGATCTTGACGTCATTACCAGGACGTCATATGGACTTTTTTTGTTTGACAGGATCATTGTTATTGTTTGTAATGTTAGTTGAAATATGACCATGTGAGGTTTTATTCTGGGACATATCTGACTAGTTATGATATTAATCTGGCCTTGATTGGACCCTCTCTGATTAATCCAAGTTGTCCGTTTTCGTGGGCAGGATTTATGTTGGTTGAAATCAAGTGATATTCTAGGACAGATCTGACTGGCCCCGATCCAGACGTCACCGATTGGTCCAGGTCCTGACCGTGCTTGCTGGCGTATGATCAGAACATAGACCCATTATGTAATTATTTGAATTCAATTAAATCACTTACCCTACCTTTAGGAATCGTCAGACCTTTAAGAGGGAATCATTAAGCAACCGCAATCATTACAATCCTAAATGATCTGAACCCCTATTGGTTACTCAGAAGGCAACCTACATCTGTCCCCTCATCCCACTACTCCCCTTCTCCCCGGTGTTTCCCAGCTCTGGAACTCCATGCCGTTACTGGTTTTCCATCTTACCATGACGCTAATTGCATTCACCTGGTATCCTTTGCGGTTCAGAGGCTAGTTAGCCATGGTAGGATGGAAAACCAGTCCTGCGGACCGGAGTCGGGAACACTAAACCTTCCTGGCATATTATGGTTCCACACGGTTGACTAACCTCTCCCCACATCACTCCCTCTCTTTTCTGAGTTGAATCCACCAGGTTGTATTTTTCCATGTTTTCTACCTGCTCATCTCTCTCTCTCTCTCTCTCTCCCTCCCTCTCTCTCTCTCTCTCTCTCTCTCTCTCTCTCTCTCTCTCTCTCTCTCTCTGCTCTCTCTCTCTCTGCTCTGTCTAACCCATGAGGTTTTTGGTGTGTGTATCTCCCATGTTCTCCATAGAGTTGTCCGGCCCACCCCGACAGGCCTCACTCCAGACAACAAGCCCCACCCAGGAGCCCCCTGTCCAGCTCTGTAAGACAACCCCCCTACCCGCCCCCACGACCCCTCTAAACCCCCCCTCCACTCCTGAACCCTGCACCCGATCTGTCACAGATTAGATGGACAGATTTGTCAAACACTTAGGGTCGATTCATACTCCACTTTAGAGGCTACCTAATTTATTTCGGTTCGGCTCTGTTTAAACTATGATATGGAGTCATTCAGAGCCGAATTGATGACGTTACCCCCCCCCCCCCCCCCCCGATCCTCTGAATGACGCCATATCATAGTTTAGACGGAGCCAAAACGAAATAAATTAGGCTCTAAAAGTGGAGTATGAATCGACCCTTATACGAATCAACACACACAAACGCACACACACGCGCACGCACGCGCGCACGCACACACACACACACACACACACACACACACACACACACACACACACACACACACACACACACACACACACACACACGCGCGCGCGCATTTCCTCTCTCTTACACTCCACACTGTCCCTTGTTGTGTCTTTTGCGTCAGCGTGTGTTTCCTTTTCTCAGCCTTTCCCCCTTACCTCCTTTTCTCACCACCATCTCTCCAGCTCCTCCATGGCTTTAATAGCTCGGTCTGGTTTGGTTTGGTTTGGTTCCTTGTCTTGTCTTCGTGGAGTCTGGGCGTCTCGCCCGCTTGTCTACCAGTGTGTCTAAACGTGTAAGCCTTGATAGTGCGTAGAATAGGTGTGCGTGTGTGTGTGTGTGTGTGCACGTGTGTGGGTGGTGGCGGGTCCTTCTTCCTTCCTGTAGCACTGAAACTGATACTCGGTTTCACTGATTGTCTTCTTCCACCTTTCCTTGTTTCTCTTGCTTTCTCCTTAAAGGACCACTCCGCCCTAAATAATGTCTAGGCTCATTGTCCTGCTTATATTTAACCCAAATGACTCGCCGTGGGGTCTATAGAGCGTCGCAGCGGACGTGGTTTCCTGGTGCCACTTAATATCCCCCATTCATTCTCGCCATAGACTTTTACAAAAATATTTATAACAATTATGTTAAGCCTCAAACCAAGCCATCCAAGATGGCAGTGAATCATGACCATACAACCTTTGATCCTATGTGAAAACATATTTTAATATTACATTATTTGATATACTACATTTAATAACTACCCTTTGTTTAGCGATTTTCAAAATGTTCTTTTTATAGAAACAAAGGTTGTATGGTCATGATTCACTGCCATCCTGGATGGCTTGGTTTGAGGCAGTCTATGGGAGAAGTGATAACTACGGTACCTCCTTCTCTGGCCTCCTGAAAGGTGAGTTCAAGTGATAGGCTCCACTCTAAGCTATGAGAGCTGCTGGTAGTTAGGGAAAGTTAGCCTCTAGCTACATCAATCTGGGAACTAAATCTAAATGACTAGCTTTCTTCACAAATGTGTTCTACTAGGTGTCTACTATCACCTCTGAACTTTGTCAAACCCAACTCCCTTGACATACTTTGTGGGAGCCAATCAAAGTTGGGGGTATCGGGATACCCAGGGCCTGGGATTAAAGGGGGAAAAATAAAAAATGGCCAATATGAACGTATGAAGTGTGTAATTAGGGTATTGTTGGGCTGCTGAATCCATTCCAACCATTAGTTATAAGTAAAAATGACTCTTGGCCATAAAAAAGGCCTAATTGGCTAAGGCTTAGCCAATCATGTAATTCGAGTTCACCTGTGTCCTCTTAGTCCCTATGTTTTAAACCCTGTGTTTGAATGTTCCTTGTCAGATTGTATCATGTTATCCTGTGTGTCATGTGTGATTACCAACCTGATCTTGAATAGTTTTCATGAATTCAAACACTACTCCAACCTTTTTTTTATTGCCAATATTATATGTCTCATGGCCTATTTTATGGCCAAGGAGTCATTTTAACTGAAAACGAATGGTTGGAATGGATTCAGCAGCCCAAAAATACCCAAATTACACTCCTCATACGCTCATATTGGCCATTTTTTATTTTTCCCCCTTTAATCCCAGGCCCTCGGGATACCCAATAACTTTGATTGGCTCCCACAAAGTATGTCAAGGGAGTTGGGTTTGACAAAGTTCAGAGGTGATAGTTGACACCTAGTAGAACACATTTGTGAAGAAAGCTAGTCATTTAGATTTAGTTCCCAGATTGATGTAGCTAGAGGCTAACTTTCCCTTACTATGGGTTCTGCTGGGGAAACCAGACAACAGGGGCATTTCTGCCTAATAGACCCCATGGACAGTCCTTTGGGATCAATATAAGTAGGAAAATGAGCCTAGATGTTTATGTTAGGGCGGAGTTGTCCTTTAATTTCTCCCTAATCCCTCTTTCTTACCTTCTGCCCGAGTTATATTTAGCTGCACGCAGGTGTCATGTGTCCGGAAAAAAAAACAGCCGATCTTGTAAGATTTTGGGCGGGCGACACCCTCCCGCGCAGACAGCTATAACTCAGGCTTTCGCTGCTGACGGTGCATTTAATCTCCATTTCTTTGCCTCTCTCTGTCTCTCTCTCTCTCTCCAGGAGCAGCAGAAACAGGTTGAGGACCCCAGCAGGGAGGTGAAGAAGGTCAGTCTGGAATAGAGATGGGACGATATGAAAATGTCATATCACGGTTACTGTGACCAAAGACATTGCGATTCATGATATTATCGAATATCCCCATCATCCATTATCCTTGACATTTGCCAAAAAATAGCCGATCTACAAGCTCCCAACGCGTCAACGTGAGCTTGTCGGTCTGCTATTTTTGGTGAAGAGAGTTGGGGTGGATTGAAAATTAACTCAAGTACAGTGCAACTCTGTTTTTACTAAGCATAGTGTTTTGCTAAGCATTCACTAAATCAGTGGTTTAACTGGATTGATATTGATGAATTCCAAATACTATACTGAGGGACCCCGGGACTGATGAATTAACCTTATTTCCGCTCCGAACTGATATGTTCCACTATCAATCTATCAAAGTATAACATTATGAAGTTAGGCACCGTTCACACTGCATTTTGGCAACGAGAATTCCGCAAAAGGGAAAGTCAGATAGGCCTTCCGTTCAGACGACAACGGCATTTTCGGGGGTTAAAAACGGAACGATCTTGAAACGCAGAGTAGGGTGGAAAAGCTGACTCCTCTCTCCCCTCGCGTCACCGTGTGTGCAAGAGAAACGCAAGAAGGAACAACGCATGCTAAGCCTTTTCTCTCCTACTAATACATACTGAAAGCCCACATTAGTGTTATGCCTTGCTGGCCGAGTGGTTAAGAAAAATGTTTAGCGATCCAAGTGCCCCGGGTTCACGTCCCGCTCGGTCTTTTCTTTCCGCAATTTTTTTTCTGCGATAAAGTTATTATTATTATTACATTATTATCCATGACGGGGGGATGAGCCGACTCAGCGCCGTTACCGAGTTATGCGAATAATGTAATAATAATAATAACTTTATCGCAGAAAATCGCAGAAAGAAATGGCCGAGCGGGACACAAGCAGTTGGATCGTAAAAGTATTTTCTTAACCTTTCAACCAGCAAGGCTCAATGCTGAGTGGGGCTTTCTGTATATATTACTAGAGAAAAACCCGATCATACGTTGTTGCTTCTTGCGTTTCTCTTGCTCACACGGTGACATGGACACTACATCATTTCAGCTTCATATGAACGCTTGATAAAAAGACAAAACGCAACGGAAATATCCCGGGACCTCGCCGTTTTCTCTGCAGAGCGTTGCCGTATGTACGGGGCCTTAAAGTAACACTGATTACTGACACATTGCAGGTACGCAAGGCTCGTAACCGCCGCCAGGAGTGGAACGTCCTGGCGTACGACAAGGAGTTCAGACCGGACGCCAGGCTGACCCCCTCCCCCTACCATGGCATGTCCTCTGAGGGCTCCCTGTCCCCGGACAGCAGGTCTGGACGCACACACACACACACACACGCACGCACACACACACACACACACACACACACACACGCACGCACACACACACACGCACGCACACACACACACACACACACGCACACACACACACGTGCACGCGCACGCACACGCACACATTATTTTGTCATAATCGTCATAATCGTTTCCATGTTGAAAAATATTCATATATTTTCAAACATTTAAGAAAATAGTGGAAATAGCAGATCTACAAGCTCACAACGCGCCGCGATGCGACACGTTGTGAGCTTGCAGATCGGCTAAATGACAAAAAATGTGACAGCCCTACACACAAGACACATGCACACTATAAAGCTTCACATAGCATGAAGTCACACTGTAATCCAGCTCTCTGCTGACCTCTGTTGGAGCAGGAGAGTACTGTAGGTAGTTTGCAACCTATACTCTGACAATCAAGACAGGTGTGGTGTCCATTGTCTAAAATGACCTTTGTACATTGTTAAGATTGTTTATATCAATCAAACAACTCAAGAAAAATTAATTATAATCAAATTTGCCAGAAATTGCAGGGGTCTGACCAGTTGCAGACCGGTGCCATTTGGAGATAATAGAGTTGCATTGGTGTGGACCGGCCGGTGTGGTCTCAACCCCCAGAATATGCACCTTTTGAATACTTCATTGTACAAGAATGTTGTGCCAAAATTGCCCCAAAACCTGATCTACAAGGTATCGGTAGATTCGATACTTATCTTTTCATAAACACAACTGTCCTGTGTGCAAAGGGCTTAACTCTGGGGCAGCCCGGGATTGAACTGGGAACTTTCCGGTTGCCAAACGGCCACTCTACCCCAATTGTACCCAAACTAGTGAAAAAAGCTTTTGTTCACCCTTTTTTTTCACTAGTTTTAATTATTATATTTTGTTATATATATGGAATTTTTTAGATTTGCTTGTTTGTTGTAAAAATGTATACAATTATTATATTATTTGTGTAGGAAAAGAAAATTCGATTTTTACTCGAGTCGTGACGCATAAAACTTGGTTTTTGACCTGCACGTGGGTCCCGACCCACCGTTTGAGAGTTGTCATTAATCTCCAGTGATGGGCAAACTACTAGGAAAATGTAGTTACCTAAGCTACACGTTACACTCCATTAAATATAGATAAAGCTACAGCGAGGCTATCCCCAAAGAAATGTAGTTACCTATAAGCTATAAGCTACATGGCAAAAGTATAGCTGGCCAAATCGACACTACTTTTTCTTATTTATTTCGGGTATTAAAATGTCTTCAAGTTCTCAAATTGTCACTTCACTGTCATCTGGGGATCCCCCTGGGGGGGGGGGTCTTGAATGTCCCCTCACTATTGGGGACACTATTGCAATTGACTGGTCCATTTATTTTTTGT
This sequence comes from Nannobrachium achirus, assembly GCF_963921795.1. Classification (NCBI taxonomy): domain Eukaryota; kingdom Metazoa; phylum Chordata; class Actinopteri; order Myctophiformes; family Myctophidae; genus Nannobrachium; species Nannobrachium achirus. The sequence goes on along the minus strand of NC_137821.1, from coordinate 55,310,617 downwards.
ATTTTTCCCAACCGTGATGGGCAAGCTATTTGGGAAATGTAGAAAGCTATATTACTAGTTACTCTGATTAAATATAGAGCTAAAACTACTCTACAAGCTATCCCCAGAGAAATTCCGTTACTCTACTTAGAAATGTAGTTAAGGTAGCTTAGCTCAGTGTTTCTCAACCACTGTGCCTGGGGACCTTTGGTGTGCCCCTGAGAAGGAAACTGCTTGAAAGCCAGTATTGTATTTATCATTTTAAAAATGATTTAAACTAGTGAAAACAGCCGATCTACAAGCACTGTGTGCTTGTAGATCTGTCTGCTGTTTTCACTACTGTTGTGCGACAGCCTTGTATGATGAAGCAGGGCTTTACTTTGCGAAGAAACGTAAAAATTTGAAACTTGGAGATAGTACAAGGTTTCTTTCCGACAGTGACGATATTTACACCCCCGCATGGATTCTTTGGACATGAAAAGTGTGCCCATGCAGAAAAAGGGTTGAGAAACACTGGCTTAGCTACTTGTAGCTAGCTACTGCCCATCACTACTAACCTCTCCCTTCAACAGATCCGTGGCGTCCGACTCGTACCCGGCCAGCCCCAACAACAACACCCAGCCGGCGGGGGCGGCCCACCCGGCCGACCCGCACGCCCGCGAGCTCATCAACGCGGCGGCGGCCGCCGCCGCCCAGACGCAGTCGCTGGACCGGGTGCTGCGGCCCGCGGGCCCCGGCGCCGGGGCGGCCGGGCGCCACGTGGCCTCGCTGGGGAGGACCCCGTCGGGCCACGGGGGAGGGGGAGCCGGAGACCCCACGGTCAACGGGCCCAGGCAGCAGTCTGTCAAGGAGTACAGGGCCGCGCACAGGTGAGAGAGAGGGTCTATTTATTTTTTGTGTGGGGGGCAGTGGTGGAAAAGTAAAAGTATCAATACTGCAATATAGAAATACTCTGTTACAAATCCGGCTGAAATCCGGCAAGTCTGGCTGCCTTGTGTGCCACACATCTCCAACGAGCCATCACAGTGTCTCTACATCATAACATAACAGCTGGGTTTCTCACTTTCTCATAGTGAACTAGGGCGCCCAATAACACCAGTCCAGGGTGCCTCAGAATACTTTGATAATATTTAGAATGTATCAATATTACTTCAGTTAACCCACTTTAGACCCTCTAATGCCTCATGCTTGCTTTGTAAAACACCCCTGAGTTGCACTGTACTTTATTTTTCCATACACCAACTCTCTTCACCAAAAATAGCCTATCTACAAGCTCTTGTAGCATCTTGTAGTGAGCTTGTAAATCTGCTGCTTTTGGTGAATATCCCCTTAGAATAGGGATGCTGGGGTTTAGTGATTGAATGCCAAGTATAAACGTTTATTTCAAATCTGTCCTAATGAAAGATTTAAGGGAGCCTCCGCACACTCAAGATTTAAGGGAGCCTCCGCACACTCAAGATTTAAGGGAGCCTCCGCACACTAAAAAGTGTGCAAAATCATGTTCTTTATTTTCAGTTAAATAAAGTGCAAGCTTTTGGTCATAGACCTTCTTCAGGCATGCAGCACCTCGATGAGCGGTGGTCCTTTCACTATTAATCTGTCCTAATGGAAGCAGATATCTTCTCAAGTTGTTACATGTTTGTTAGGCCTATTATGGACAGTATTTGTTATTATTCCAAATAATAATAAATATGCTGCATTTGCATGAAGCAAGTATTTGTCTACTCCCATGTTGATAGGCCTATGAGTATTAATGTCTGTTTAAGGTAGATTTAGAACAGACACAAAATATGTGATTAATTTGCGATTAAGTACGACCAATCATGCGGTTAATCTGATTAAATATTTTAATCGACTGACAGCCTTAGTATAAATGTATGCTTGCTACTGTGAGTTGATCAGATAACCTAAACTAAACTAAACTTCCTCTCTCTCTCTCTCCCCCAATCCCCAACAACAACCAACAGCGGCCAGCCCTCCTCCATCCCGGAGTACTACATCCCGCCGGCGCCGCCTCCCCCGCCTCCCCCCGCCATCCCCTCCGCCCAGACGGCGTTCGACGGGGCCCCCGCCGGGGCCCAGCAGCAGCCCCACCACCTGCCCGCCGCCCCTCCCCCCGCCCCTGGCCCCGCCCCCTCCGCCCTGCCCCCCTCCTCCTCCCGCCCCTACTCCCCCTCCCCTCCCCCGCCGCCCGCCAACTACGTGCCCAGCCCCGCGCACCCCCCGCCCGCCGCCCCTCCCCCGCCTCCCCCCGGGATGCCCCCCGGTGGTGGCCACCCCCACCACCCGTCCCAGCAGATGCTGCACGCCGCCGCCGCCCACGCGTCCCCGGGCGGCGGCGTGGACGGCGCCCCCATGCCCTCCGCCAGGAAGGCCGCCGCCGCCATGCTGGGCATGATCCCCATGAGCGACGCCCGCTCCGACCTTCTGGCCGCCATACGCAGAGGTGAGTGCAGCGCTGTGCGGCGAGCTAGATAGGAGGGGAACATCGTGGGGAACGATAACAGTGGTTCTTAACCTGGGGGTCGGGAGACTTGGAGAAATTATTTTGTGGGGGTCCCCAGATGATTAACTTTATGTGCAACATTGTTTTCTCACAGTAAACAAGCCAACATCAAGTTTGTGTGAAGAGGTATTTTGCACATTTCTAAAGTGACAATTTAAGGCCATTTCAATACCTCTAAAATGGCAAATTAAACATTGGCCAAATTGTCAAAATTAGAGGCAGACATTTTGAAAATAAAATTTCTTTTTTTTTTAAGAATTATTACTAAAAAATGAAAAAGGGTTATTTGAAAAACACGGCCTGCTGACATATTAGGAGGGTAGTATGAGTGGGTCACCAGATGTAAATAATGCGTGTTTCTAATGAATCTATCATGGTTAAAATGGAGTTTGAAGTTACAATGGGTGTGTATGGGGAGAGGCCATGGGCCTGGAGGGCCTGATAACAATCAAATATCTAAATATTGATTCATGCTAATTAAAAACTGTTCAGGGTGTTCATAAAAGCCTGATTAGACGATAAAATGACCAAAAGTTTTTTTTATTTTTTTATTTTATTGGAATATCCCTTTAACACTTTCTTTACACTTTTTTGGAGAAAAAACATATCTTCCTCCAGGTATTATCATAATACCTGACAACGCACCAAATTCTGGGCCCTGGGTACAAGGATTCACTGCAGGCCCCCCATGAATGTTCTTCATAGGGGGAGGGGGTTTAACCCATTTAGACTGGGAACGCATTAGTACGCATTATTTTGTGCTTTAACCATTGAAATAGCAGATATACAAACTCAATCTACAAACTGCAAGCTTGTAGATCTGCTATTTTTGAAAAATCTTTGAATATTTTTTACCCAATTCTATAAATGTCTTCTAAATTTGTTTTATCGCGTTTACCGTGCTAAAATGTAGGGCATGCGTATGCATGGGGGCATGCGTACAAGTGGCTAAATATGTCTTTTTAGACACAATAAGCCAGCAGTTTCTTAATTGCTATTTACAGTAACACTTCTAGCCCCCATAAGTCACATCCAACCATGAAAGGTTGCGTTGTATCTTGGGAATGGGCTTATTCTGTGTAAAATGACATATTTAGCCACTTGTGCACATGCCCCCAACCACTGAAATAAGAATCCCTAAAACAATAGAATGAAGTAAATGAAATAATTTTAACACTCATCTTTTATATTCTTTAATTACAATCTAAAATATGAACCCTTCTTGTAAAACACACAAGTTGTCCTTTAAGGCCCCTCCACCTTGGGCCCTAGTAACTCAGTCCCACTCCCCCCCCCCCCCCCCCCCCCCCTTGTGACGCCCCTGGTGCTAACAACCTGTCCTCCTCCTCGTCCCAGGCATCCAGCTGAGGAAGGTGCAGGAGCAGCGGGAGCAGGAGGCCAAGCGGGAGCCCGTGGGCAACGACGTGGCCACCATCCTGTCCCGCCGCATCGCCGTGGAGTACAGCGAGTCCGACGACGACTCGGACCCCGACGAGAACGAGTGGTCCGACTAGAGAGGGGGGACCCCGGAAAGGGAGGGAGGGAGGGAGGGAGGGTGGTGGTTCAGCCTGGGGGGCCTGGAGGGAGGAGGGGTGGTCCGAACGGGACACGAGGGGAGGGAAAACAATGGGGTTTGTGAGGGTGGTGATGGTGGTGAAGGCCTTATCATAGTCCGTGGTGAAGAGCTATCACCTCACATTTTTAGGTGATAAGCTATCACCTAAAAATGAGGTAACAAGTGGAGGCCATCATAGTCACGGCTAGGGTCCCTTCACTTTTCAGGGTTTGATCCGGTCGGGAGCAGAAACCACTCTACGTCATGTTGTAGTACTCAAGGACTACAATTTGTCCGGAGTAGTTTTGATTTTGAAAAATGAATTTGGTATACGCATATTTTAGTCCAACTGTTAGCGACTGGCAAGACTACACTAGGCTACTCCAGCATTTTAATAGGGATTGGGGAAACAAATGGGGGGAACCAAATCAAAGCGACGCCGCTTCTTCTGCTTGTGGTTTCCGGCTATAGACCGGATCAAACGGCCCATTGTAAACAAACACCAGGCCTGGTGACGCGAGGTTAGTGAAGTCCTATCACCGTGCCTCTGAAACCAGGGGGCACACTGATTGGTCTAGATCAACCAATCAGTGAACGAGGTGATGGGGAGATGTCTGAAGGTAAAAACAGAGGGGAGATGTCGGGTTTCACGGTGATGGCTCTTCACTGTGGCGAATTACGTAATGTTGTAGTTTTCTGACTTTAAAAGACTACACCGCGGTGATAGCTTATCACCCCAGACAGTACTATGATAGGGCCTTTAGAAGGAAAAACAGAGGAAATATGAGTTGGGGATGAGATTAGGTAAGAGAGAGAGAGAGAGGGAGAGCGAGAAGGGGCTGTGGTGAAGTTGAGTGTGTGGGAAATGAGGACATAGATATAAAAAGCTAGATACTGGGGATGGGACTTTATGAACATTTCACAATGTCACGATTATGTGTGACCAAAGAAATAGCGATTTAAGATTTTATCGTGATAGTCTAAATATCCCCAACATCCATTATCCTGGGGCGGAACATTTGCCAAAAAAATAGCAGATCTACAAGCTCACAACGCCGACAGCGTGTTGTGAGCTTACAGATCGGCATTTTTTTTTGGCAAAAAGATTTGAGAGAGAGACAAAAAAAACACTCATGTACCTTATTTCCAGGTCTGTTTGACCAATTATAGAGGTTTAAGTGGTACCGGATATGCAGCTCGGCAAATAAAAGGTGATTTGATCCCAGTTCCACTATGAATTTAAATCTCCACGATACGATTATTGTGAGTGTTTTTTTATCACGAAAAGCAATAACAAGGATTATCGTCCCATCCCTATTAGATACCTCGTTCGCCACTGCAGTTCACTGGAGCAACCTGTTAAAAAAAGGCAAGAGCGGAAGGTACGCTGTCACTCAAAGTGACTACTGGCCAATCACAGCGTGTCTTTTCCGGGACTTAAATCCAAAGGAGCATTTTTGGCATGCGGAAACAAAGGTTTACTTTGCCGAAAAGTCCCCTTCTGCGCCGCAACGCGGAAGCGCGCTTCAGAATTCCAAGAAGCTTGCCATAAAGATCGCCTTGCCTTTCTTTACAGACACTCCAGAGCCGAAGGAGGCGTCTACCTTTCTATGTCTGTGATATGGGAGGTCGGGGTTGCTTTTTCTGAAGTTTGGGTGGAGTTGAAGCAGGCGGGAGTAACAGGTGGAGCGCCGTCTTGTCACGCCTGGTTTATTATCCGTCGTACAATGTTGTCACGTGGCGACAATAACTTTGATCTACAAGGTTACAGCTATGGCGAAAAGTAGAAATCTGGCTTTTAGTAGTCATTAATTAACTCCCAACAGTAGACGCAGTCAGTCATGCGCGCACACACACACACGCACGTACACGTGCTGAGGCACACGTGCCGCGGTCTATTTAAAGACCGCCGCGGCCCCCTCTCTAATGAGCGCTGAGAGTTCTCGCGACCACAGGTTCGCCGCTTTCCGCACGCTCGGCCGTTGTCACTGACGACGGCACTGCACTTGTGCGTGAGCGGGGGGTGCGGGCAGCCGGGCACCCAGGGGACGCTACCATGTGATACACACACACATGCACACGCGCACACACACACACACGCACACACACGTGTTTGTATTATGATACTTGTGGGGACATCAACATTTTAGGACGCTGTTGAAAATTGCAAAAAAACATCGGAAGAGAAAATGGCGATCTATAAACTAGTCGTGGACTTGTTGGATCGGCAATTTTTCGGTCCTAATTCACAATTCGAAAACCCCGTCCCCGACCTGAATCTTTTCCTAATAGTATAAGCCCAAAGCGGCAAAATCTTCTTAACCCACAGAACAACAAATGTGTGTTTCTTAAATTCGACTCTTCTTGTGGACACGTTTGGCCCCCACAAAGTAGCCTAATTGATACAAGCATATACTCAGACACACGTGCGCGCGCACACACAGACATACACACACATAGGGGTGGGTGATATGAAAAAAATACATACATGATACATGATACAATATCACAATATTGTTCCAAGCTGTATCACGATACGTGATCTTACCACAATTCTTATTCATGTTGTTTTTTATGGTTATCTTTCAAGTTACTTATCAGTACAACCACCTAACAAAAACTAAAAGAAAAATGAGTAGCAGACCATTTCAGGTCCTCAATGTGGGGTCCAGGGAGGTCTAAATTGACCCTTATAAGTATGTAACAAGTATGTAGACATTGTATCGTCTCAACGATACTTTATCACCATATCGCCCACCATATACACACACACACACACATAAATACAGAAAAAAAAACACGTTCACACCGCTTCAACGTCACCCATCCCCCCACCCGCTCAGTTTCAAACAATAGCAATCATTAGCGCCGAAAACTAAGCACACATCCAAACCTCCCTCTCTCTCCACACACACACACACACACACACGTGGGAAAGCTAATTAGCTTAGCGGCAATACGACAAACAGGCTCTCGTGGCACAAACCGTAGGGTAGGTGTGAACCCCCCCTCCTCCCGAAGAAGTAAGGGGAACGTGTTTACAAAACACATGGTATAGCACAAATGAGAAAAAAGAGAAGAATTATAATGAATTACAGTGCAATCTTTAACGGTTTCTGCCAAATGTTGAGAAGGAATTTATGAAAGCGAAGAAATATGTGAACTCCTTAAGAAGGTGACTTTCTGCTGGGGGTGCGCCCCGTTTGCGAAACGAGCGCGCCCTCTTTGACTCGTACACTAAGGCAAGGGTCTTCAACAGGGCGTCCGGGACCCCTAGGGGGTCCTCAGAGTTACTACAGGGGCTCCTCCAAATCTTTGAGTGATAGAAACTTTTTTTCCTCCTTTTTTATATTAACCACTTGAACCCGTGTGTCCATATTCTGAGAAATTTAGCCAAAAATAGCAGCTCACAACAGCAGAACAGCACAATAGCAGCGAGCTTGTAGATCGGCTATTTTTGGCAAAGAGCTTTGGTGTAGAGGGGAAGAAGAGCAGACTAAGTACAGAGTGAAATGTCAAGTTTATTAAGTATTGACGGTTCAAGTGGTTAAATATCTGAAAACACAAATTGAATCCAATGAATCCAAAATACACTGACGATTGTGCTGTCAAACAATGAAATTATATGGAATATATGAACAGGTTGTGGTGGTCCCTGCTTCAGCTCTCTCTCAACTAAGGGGTCCTTGGCCTGAAAACGTTGAAGACCCCAGCACTAAGGACAATGTTTACATTGTCACATATTGGTGATTTAAAACGTGATGACAAAACTCCACCCAGCCCTCGGGGGGCGCTATAAGCAGGATGGGGTCGACTAATGCCCACGTGCGTAAACTAACTGACGTTAGTAATGTTCCATCGAAGCATCGAATAGCGTTGCAAAGCGCGGGCACGTTTTTTTTTACTCGAATCTCGACGTGTAGCCAGACAATCTGAGATCTCTGTCTATATACCGATAGCGTCGGACGGCGTCCGTATTCAATGTAGGAGCTAAACCTGTGTGGCGAAAAATAAAAAGCATTTCGATGGCCAAAATGCAAAATCTGCAAATTTCATATTTTTTGGATTTCACCACAGACCTGTAGAATGTCTTGATCTCAAAAGGAGCATAATTAAGTGCTGTAAAAAAAAAAAAGAAAAAAAAAAAAAAGACTATTTCTGGGTAAAAACCTCCTATTTGCATGTTGTCGACTGCAGATAGGAGGTTTTTAGCTAGAAATAGTAGAAATAGTAGATACAAGGTTTTGGTGGTGAACCCACATTTTTCTTTTTCATTTTCCCCAACAAAGTGAGGGAATAGGAGGTTTTGCATTTTGGCCATCGATTTGCGTAACCAACGCAAAGACGTGGATTGGTGGGCATTGGGAGGGTGGGGCGTAACGTTTGTCAGGCTGACTTCTCCGATCTCCGGCGGCCTGGCTACGTACGCCGGGCTAGTTTTACTTTCATCATTTCTAACTTGAACCTGACACATTTCAAGCCAAGTGACAGTGTGCTGTGCGGTATTGCTCGTATCTATATATACAGTCAACGTGAAACTAATCATCCCCGCGATCTGAGGGGTCCAAAAGGTCGACGCGTGCGCTCGCTCCCATGCAGTGTTGGGGAAGTTAAAGTTACATGTAACTGAGTTACGTAACTAAGTTACATTCTCCTGTAACTTGCTGGTAACTCAGTTACATTCATATTTCTGTAACTCATCAAGTAAATGAGATAGTTGTTGGGTCATTTTTGGCTCAAGTTAGAGGTTACAAGAAGTTACAAGCAAAGTTATAATTTTAAATTTACGTTTTTTTAAGATTACCGATCAAATGTCAACCTTTTTGAAATAAAACAGAGCTCAGTTGAGACTGACAGGCATATTTCTGCTGGTATGTGACTTTTTTTGTAGGATATTATATTTTGTTTCATGTACACCAAATGTACATTCTCAATTTAACTCTGAAAAAAAAGTAACTGAAGTTACTCAAGTTACTTTTTCTACGTAACTTGAAACTTTATAAGTTACATTTCTCCAGGGGTATAACTTTCACTTGATCAGGTTACTGCCATGGTGAGTTACTTGTAACTGTACAAGTTACGCTTTCAAAGTAACTTCCCCAAGACTGCACACATGACCTTAGTCATCGCCTCGTGAACCACAAAACTCTAGACCATTATCCTGTTTCTTCTTCTTCTACTGTACTTGTGAATGCAGGCCCGCCCGGCGTCTATGAATACATTACGTTTTAAGAGGCTAATATCTATAATCTATTATCCGTATATATATTTTTTTTCAGTATAGGTTTGGGCTAATCCTCTCTTAAGAGAGTTAAATGGACTGTAGTGAAGTTTTCTTTTTTTATTAATGTGTATTTGAAGATGTGCTGCGGTGAGTTGAGTTTTTTCGACGGCTATGATTTCATCGCGTTTTTTTTAGAGAGACGTGTTTGAATTGAACACAAAGGTCCCAACGGCGAGAAAGCTCCAAGAAAACAAAGCCTTGAGCCCGTCAGTCTTGAGAGTTTTTTTTAGGAATTCATCTGTATATGACAAGAGAAAAAAATAAGACGCGGATTTATCATTAGATGTTGCAATTGTTGCAAAAGTTTCACATTTCAAATGTTGTACAAGCAAGCTCTTTTTTTTCCTTTTTTTTTTTTTACACAACCATTCCAAAACTCCTGGTATTCTAATTCAACAGTGATGATGTATTCTGGGAAATGTAGTGCCATACAGCAGTTTTGTAGTAACAATACACGACATCAATTCTTAAAAAAGAAATAACCTGTATTATTTTCGTTGTTGTAGAATTGTTACAACCAGGCACAGTGATGAAATATACCACTCAGTTGTACTGTACATGATGTTGATGTTTGGTTTATTTTTTTTATTTACTTATTTTTCGTGTGCATAATTTAAAGCATTTTGATCTCTGCTCTCTTGGGACTGTCACAGATATTTCTGCTTAAAGGGCTTGTGACTTTTTTTTTTTTTTTTCGTTTCCTGACCTCAATTACCTACACCAAAAAAACGGACCGTTCAACATTCAGTGTTTTTTCTGTAATCTTTTTTGATAATTAGGCTCAGAAAGGTGAGTTCATTTGTCTCTGGACGTATGCATCATCATCCAGGGGAGGGTGTGGTTGTAGGGGAGGGTGTATCACCGTTGCTGTTACTTTACATTGTGTTTGCATCTCCAGAGGCAAATGAACTCTAGTTCATGCAAAAGTAATGCAAAAAACTACAGATTACAGAAAACCCACTGAATGTTGAAAGTTCTTTTTTGCGTGTAATTGATGTCAGGAAACATGAAAAAAGAAATCAAAATAAAAACATTATGAAATGATTTGATGTCATAAGACCTTTACATCCCAGTGTCATTGTGTGAGAAAATCCGACACATTTGAATCCAACTCTGAGAGGATGCTTTATTTAAATACTTTTGAGTTCAAATTATAATGCTCAGAATGTTTGTTATGTAGGCGGCCATGCCAATGCCGCTGAGAACCCAAGAAATAACTGATGTATGTTTTCTGCTACTTAAAACAAACTGTTATTAAATCCCACTAGAGGCAATTAGTTTGGTTAGGGTTCAGCGTCACTATAGTGACACATCTGCTATTACACAAGTTACTTGGCAACAGAAACAATGCCTTTGGTCGTGGCTGCCATTTAAAAAATGCAATTAACAAAACTGTCGGTTCGTGTTTGACATAATCGTCACACAACTCTTAACGAGAAGCTACTCCTGCCAGACAAAAATAAATCTTGAGACTATTTTGATGTCAGTCAGTGTGTAGGTCCGTCAACATTAACTCTTTCGCGGTACCGTTTGTTTTAGCGGGAACAAAACACGAGAACAATAGCCAGGGTTCCATTTGAGGGGTGACATTTTCTTAAATGCTTGGTTAGCCCTACTGTATCATGCTTTGTTGTGTGACAGACAGCAAACATGGCAGATTTAAAGCTCACAATGAGTCACGTCACATGCGTTGTTTTTATTTAATTTTTTATGTTATTTTGGAAAAGAAACTGCATTCAAAGGTTTTGAAAATTGGCCATCAAATCATCTATCAAACTTATCAGATATCAGTCTACGTTTATAGATAGAATGTATCCCCATCGTACATAAAAAATAAATAAAAAATAAAATAAAATAAAATGACCATCCCCCCAGCAAATTGAACCCTGGTTAACATTAGCCCTGTCACGGTAGACTTTGTCTGAGCAGAAAACAACACACATTCGAGAACGATTTAGCGTTCGAAAAGTAATTCCGTTGTCCGTATTTACCACGATATTAGTGGAGGGGACATATCTCTCCGTAGCTGCACTGTGTTTGAGAATACAGGACCCATCGAATATGAAGGAGGGACCAATTCTTTTTGTCCTCTTTAATGGCTAAGTATAGAATTTATAGGGAGCCTAACTGCTCTAAGAAACCAAGTTTACAAATGGCTTTTTTTGTTTTACTTGAAGCAAACACTACGTTAAGGGCAAGCTATAATTTGTCGCACAACCATGATGCTTGATGGATATTACTTATTCATCAAGCAACATGGTCACTCAACAAGATGTAAATTAGGCTTAACTTTGGCATTCAAGCAATGCATTAAATTAGCATTTATGTTCGGATATGCCTCAAAATCTACAAAAAAAAAGTTTTTATCTAATTTTAAATTGTAACAGTCTTTGATTGTCAGTTAAGAAGTACACATCAATGAAAAACACAGAGTTACTGTTATGCACTGAGCCTAAACTGAAACCCAACTGACACGTATTTATCTATGGCTTGCTGGCTTTGTTCAAGTACTTAATTATGTGTTGAAAAATGTGAGTAATTTAAACATGTTGTTTTTTCTTTTCTTTTTTTTTTCTTTCTTTTGTTTTTGGTAAGGCAGACTGTAAAGTGAAGTGAAGTAACGTTTGAGGGGTCATATAACCTAGATGATGAAACATGAGACACTGTGTTTATCGCACACTAAAAACCAACTGTAAGCAAGTATGCATGTAACTATAGACAATAAACGGTGAACAAAACACCCCCCCGGTGCTCCTCTTTCATTGTCTCGTTTGAATTGTTCACATTGAATTGTTCACATTCAGTAATTATTTAGGCCTAGAATTATTGAATGCTTTAACCAGTGAAAAACAGCAGATATACTACCTCACAGCGCGGCACCGAGTGCCGCGCTGCGAGCTTGTAGATCTGCTATTTTTGAAAAAGTTGTGAAAATGTGTGCAAATCTTTGAATAAATGTATTTTCAAAGCGAACGTTTGTAACTCAAACTTCTGGGAGGGTTCCTGGAACTAAATATTTTGAGATGCGGGTCCGTGGCCAAATACATATCATTTTGGGGGTCCTTGACATGAAAAAGTTTGAGCACCACTGACATGGAAACTTGCAAACATTTTCACGATTTTTCAAAAATAGCAGATCTACAAGCTTGCAGCGTGGCACTCAGTGCCGCACTGTGAGCTTGTATATCTGCTATTTTTCAATAGTTAACATTCATGGGGGGCCCGCAGTGAATCCTTGTACCCAGGGCCCAAAATTTGGTGTGACGCCCCTGATTGTCTGTATGAGTAATTCCTTAAAGGAAGGGTAAGTGATCCCAGCAAGCACGGTCAGGACCTGTGCCGGTTCCCGGAAAAACCGGGTCGAGGCCGGGCACTGCACTACCTGCTGCGACGGGTAATGCGCGTGCTGAAGTCTGTGTTGACTCATGTGGCGTAGGTGATGTCAGAGCCTTTTATACCGGTACCGGAAAACCCTGATATCGGACATCAGCTCTGCATACTATTTGCACAGGAGTGATGTCAGAATGAGTCGGCAGAAGTGATGTCACAATGAGTCAGCGCTTACGCCGGTTCCTCCGGAACAGCCTGATGTCAACAATCAGCTCCACATATGGAGATCCAGAAAACCGCGCATTGGGTCGGGTCGAGGCCGGGCCCTGCGTGGATTTCATACACGCGCACGCTCACAGAGACATTTATTGTAAGATAACAATAATCCTGTCAAACAAAAAAGTCCATATGACGTCCTGGTAATGACGTCAAGATCATCCCCATATGGGCTGTGATCTGGCCCCAATCGAGACGTCACTGATTGGTCCAGGTCCTGACGTGCTTGCTGGGACATTTTTTGGGGTAAAAAAGGTTGATGCACTACATTCTGATGGTAATCATTGCTATAGAGCAGGGGAGCGCAACTTCTTTTTAAGATTTTGTTTTTTGGGGGCTTTTATGCCTTTATTGATAGGACAGTAGACTGACAGGAAATGGGGGGAGAGATGGGGAGTGACACGCGGCAACGGTCGTCTGGATCGGGAATCGAAGCGCCGCCGCCGCCAGGCATCCATGCCTATGTGGCAATGTCTAAGTGGCATGCGCCCGGACAGGGCCACTATATTGCCACACTCAAAAGTAGCAAAAATATCCCATCTACAAGCTCAAAACACGTCGAAGTGCAATGCGTTTTGGGCTTGTAGATCTGCTATTTTTGCTATTTTTGAATTGTAATCCTGAATAATTGTTTTGATATTTTTTTTATTGGAATACTGAAGTACAGATGTTATTTAATTTCACATGCATTTAGTTATACTTATGTTAACTTTATGAACTTAAATATAAATACATTTGATATAAAAAAGACCAAAGAAATAAAATAATACTCCATACAGTCACAATGAGTCAGCGCTTACGCCGGTTCCTCCGGAACAGCCTGATGTCAACAATCAGCTCCACATATGGAGATCCAGAAAACCGCGCATTGGGTCGGGTCGAGGCCGGGCCCTGCGTGGATTTCATACACGCGCACGCTCACAGAGACATTTATTGTAAGATAACAATAATCCTGTCAAACAAAAAAGTCCATATGACGTCCTGGTAATGACGTCAAGATCATCCCCATATGGGCTGTGATCTGGCCCCAATCGAGACTATTATTAGATAAATTATTAAAGATAAATATGGATCTATAAATCCATAGTTAAAATAAGACAAAGAGACCAAAGGACGTATATCTTAGATTGCTGTATTGAGGAGAGACAGACAAAGAGACAAACAGTTCTAAATCTCTACCCACCCTAACGGCAGGACAGAGGATTCTCTCTCCCAAAATGGAAGTTACATTCAGTATATAAAGACATACAGTTATGACAGTAAGAAGTCGTGGGACTTATTCATTTGTTCCTAAATCAAAACAAGGAAGTAGTAGGAACTCATTGATTTGTTCCTATATCATAACAAGGAAATAACAGGAAGAAAGTGCCACGTAGTGTTGGTTATTTTCCACCACTCGTGACTTATACAGTATATCATGATTTCATAGTCTAAAGTTATTATGACCTGTAATCTTTAGCCTGACCCTACAGTATCCGACCAAAATGTGGTCTCATACTGTACGTTCAGTTCATATATATAACCTTATATGGTCATATGAGCTTCATACACAAACATGAATTATGTATCATAATTCTTATCTTATCAATCTATCCTTTTAATTTTTGTATGAGGTTCATATGACCTCCATATTAAACATTTTATCAGGGTAATAATAATAATAATAATATGAAGACTTTAATAATATTTATAAATTCAAATTTCGAAAAGGACTGTAATATATTTTTTTTAAAAGGGAACTGGAATAAATCCTTAAAGTTTAAAGAAATGTGACACATCATTCATCGTTTCTTACAGATGAATGAAGACAGAATTAAAATTGAATAAACAGATAAAAATAAAGAATAAAGAATGAAAAATGAAAAAAGAAAATATGAGTTGATCGGATGACCATTGATCGGATGACGATGATGACGATGATGATGATGAGGGTGATGATGATGACGTGGTGATGTTGACGTTGACGTTGGGGCATTGTAGAGACGTGAGGGAGGAGGACGCAGGATGCAGTTGATGTGGGGTCGTTCTTCTGGGTCTCGGTCGTCTTCTCAGGTGATTCCTAGGGGGGACGAAGGACTTGGCCAGTTTACTGTTTTCAAAACAATTTAGTTCATCATGATAGTGTTTGTACTACACATGGCATCAACAACAGTGCAACAGAATTCTCACCGACAAGGCACGATTTTTACATCGTGCCGCTGCGGTTGATTGGCTCGTGCACTGGTCTGGCCGGGCCTCAGGTCGTGGTTCGTCTGCACCCCATCTCAGTCAGGTGGTTCTCAGTTGACCCGATTCTCCTCCTTCCCCACACTGCCTTCCTCCTCTCTCCGTCAGCGTCAGCCCATGAAACAGAAATATTTCAAATTAAGTTTCAAATAAATCTTAAATCAATGAAAAACCAAATTAAATAAATTAAAATCAAATCAAAATTAAAATATATTAAACAATTAAAATATATTAAACACTCCCCTTCTTGTTACAACTTATAGTTGTGACATAAAAGTTAAATCAAATAATTTAAATTGTTTAAATCTTTAATTCATGCACTACAGTACAGTACAGTGGGTACAGGGGAGATAGGGACAGTTTGAAACTGTCTGTGATAAGTAATACGCCCTAGGTGCGAGAAAGGGACCTTGTGTCCTTCTCAGCGATGGGGTCTAATTTGGTTGTTATGGTAACCAGGGACATGACGTTCCCAACCGAGATTTATGGGTAATGGAGTTTTTAACAGTAAGAGAACAGAACAATTAAACAAAATACCATAGACAGTAAACAATCAGAACGTTTACGAAAAATAGGAGAAAGGAAAGTCTAAACAAGACATGTTCCCATAACAATTCTCTCACACACAGACCATCTGACCTTGAAGGCGGCAGATGTCTAACAGGCACACAGGCACACACACGCACACACCTCGACAGGCATGAATCACAGTCAACACGCACGCTCACGCACGCACTCACACAAGAGTGGGGGAGAGGGAGTGGAACAGATAAGGGGTTAAAGCGACATTTACGCACACACAGGCGCTTGCCCACACTCACACATACAGTATTGGAACACACACACAAGTGCACGCACGCACGCACGCACACGCACTCATGCTCACAGAGATGGGAGTCAGAGAGGGGGGGGTTTACTGAAGCAGCACCCACACGCAAATCTTCTGCTCGCACACACATACAGTACGGTAAATTCATTCTCACAGAATCCATTCATCACATAAATGAAATTATAGTATAATACACAGCCAGAAGCCTCTGGAGGTTTTAAAACTTAACGTTACAACATATTATATTAATTTAGGCTAGTTCCTGATTCCCCTGCCTGCATCGCGACTGCAGCAAGGGAGTGAGGGACAGATAAGAGTAAACAGGAATTATCAATACTGTAAACGACCCATAGTCCTATGGATGGCTCTAAAGTCTTAAAGTTACAACAGTTTAAATTAATTTAGGCATCAATAATTTGAGTTAGTTATTCTTAATCTTAAATCTTAACTTTAATTTCTCAGAGACATTTTAAAACGTCTTAAAAGTACTTAATATTACAGAAAACAGAACTGGTCAGTAACATAGTCAAAGATAAAATATTTGTTTCTCAATTTCCAATGGCTGGGCCAAGCCATGAAAGTGAGAGACCTAAATAAACACAGTATTATCGGTACAGTGAACATAACAGTAACAAACTGACAAATACTGACCATTCATATGGTCCAGACATAACAGTAAAAAGCTATAACCGCAACTGACTAGAAGTACTCGTTAAATTCAGGCCGACTAGAAGTACTTGCCCTAGGTTATAAGCCAAACAAATAATGACCATTCATAGGGTCCAGACAAAAGACAACGACATGACTGTACCGAAAAAGTTAAAAGTCTGAAAATATTTGTCTCTCCTCATGTCAATGAGAGGCAGAGACCAGAGAAATAGATCAAAAAAATAGAATAGGGAGTTTGTACACACACCCTTAAACTTTGTAAGAAGAAACAAAGAGATTTACGAGTTACGACCATCTGTATCTATAGATAAGGGTTAATTTACGACGCGTGTCAAACCAAAACATTATTAGGAGCTATCGGACTCCTCCAGACGGAGGGAGAACATATTTCACAAATCATATCAATTATCCTAACATTAACATCGTTAATTCAAAATTCAAAGACACGACACGTTACAGGGATTTAGTAAATATGTACTTATCTTAATCACTTAGGAATTTGCCGAGCGTGGAAATCCCAGATGCAGCCCAGGACCGGGGGAGTATCCAACCTCAAGGAAGACGGTCCAACACGGTCCGCTGCTCCTGGGGGTCCACGCGGTTCCACATTAATCCAAAATAAGATAACACTGTTGTCCAAATAAAAACCTTTGTCTGAAAATACAGCAATTATAGAGATTTTCCTGGCTGGTTTCAGATACGTGTTGCAACATTGTTCCACCGGGGGAGAGAAAGTGAACTTTAAATGGCTAACAGCCTGAACACTTATCCGTCCCTCAGTCGGCCAATGTTACAAACAGTATCCTCGCTCGATAAGGACCATTATTATTAGATAAATTATTAAAGATAAATATGGATCTATAAATCCATAGTTAAAATAAGACAAAGAGACCAAAGGACGTATATCTTAGATTGCTGTATTGAGGAGAGACAGACAAAGAGACAAACAGTTCTAAATCTCTACCCACCCTAACGGCAGGACAGAGGATTCTCTCTCCCAAAATGGAAGTTACATTCAGTATATAAAGACATACAGTTATGACAGTAAGAAGTCGTGGGACTTATTCATTTGTTCCTAAATCAAAACAAGGAAGTAGTAGGAACTCATTGATTTGTTCCTATATCATAACAAGGAAATAACAGGAAGAAAGTGCCACGTAGTGTTGGTTATTTTCCACCACTCGTGACTTATACAGTATATCATGATTTCATAGTCTAAAGTTATTATGACCTGTAATCTTTAGCCTGACCCTACAGTATCCGACCAAAATGTGGTCTCATACTGTACGTTCAGTTCATATATATAACCTTATATGGTCATATGAGCTTCATACACAAACATGAATTATGTATCATAATTCTTATCTTATCAGAGACGTCACTGATTGGTCCAGGTCCTGACGTGCTTGCTGGGACATTTTTTGGGGTAAAAAAGGTTGATGCACTACATTCTGATGGTAATCATTGCTATAGAGCAGGGGAGCGCAACTTCTTTTTAAGATTTTGTTTTTTGGGGGCTTTTATGCCTTTATTGATAGGACAGTAGACTGACAGGAAATGGGGGGAGAGATGGGGAGTGACACGCGGCAACGGTCGTCTGGATCGGGAATCGAAGCGCCGCCGCCGCCAGGCATCCATGCCTATGTGGCAATGTCTAAGTGGCATGCGCCCGGACAGGGCCACTATATTGCCACACTCAAAAGTAGCAAAAATATCCCATCTACAAGCTCAAAACACGTCGAAGTGCAATGCGTTTTGGGCTTGTAGATCTGCTATTTTTGCTATTTTTGAATTGTAATCCTGAATAATTGTTTTGATATTTTTTTTATTGGAATACTGAAGTACAGATGTTATTTAATTTCACATGCATTTAGTTATACTTATGTTAACTTTATGAACTTAAATATAAATACATTTGATATAAAAAAGACCAAAGAAATAAAATAATACTCCATACAGACTGAAGTAATTAAAGTGGGTCATGTTTTGAATTGGAACAGCTGAAATCAATAATATATCAGTATTCTGATATTAACCTGTGGGCTGCATTAAGAGAAGGTGGGGGCCGCATGTGGCCCATGTATGCTATAGAGTGTTTGTTCAGTAACAGGGGTCTCCCTGTCTCTCCAGCTAAGAAAATTGAGCTATTTTTCTGCCAGATGTTATTATTTATTTATTGGGTCTGGTGCCAGCAAAAAGCGGCTTACCTTTGCGACGTTATAGTAGATAGATAGACGTTTTTTTTTTATTACACAACATGTACTTTGTTCATACTGGCAGCAGAGGGCAGCCTCATGCAAGAATTAATGTGAATTGGCCGTGCTCGGTTGCCATCCATTCAGACCACTGAGTCGCTTCAGAGCAACAGATGCAGAGAAAACAACACGGAAGTGATTTGTTACTCCATTGATGCTAACGTGTGGTGGACTTTTGAGAGCATCATTACGGGAGATGTTTTTACTGTACACGGCGGTGCGACCCCTCATCAGCTTACGGACTTCAACAAGGTAAAAGAACGAGCGGCCGTATTGGCTATGAGCGACATTCAGAATTGGGGCGAACAGGGACGTCCGTAGCAGTAAAGGAGTTTAATAACCCACATTTTTTTTTTTAACCAAAGAACATCACTTATCCTACCTTTAATATTCTGTTTTCATCGACGACACACAACACACAACAGTAATTGGTGTTATTATAATTGTTTTATTAATTTCATTAATGTTTGTTGTACCAAAAAAAGTTGTTCAAGGCTTGATAAGGCTGAAGTCCAAACTTGGACCAAACACTTACAAGCACCAAGTAATCACCATGCAGAGATTCAGGTGTCACAGGCTCACAGCAGCCACAGCAACCAATCAGAATGAGACAGCTAAGAGGAACAGGAAGTGAGGCCCACCTTTCACGTAAGGGCTCATAGGACGCAGTAAACTTGTGGATAGTGATGCTGGTCTCCCCTGCAGTGTTTGAACACCATACCTGAACCAAGAATAAAACCAACTGGAGTGGAGAGTCAAGGTAGGCCTATGGACACAACTGTGTGTGCGTGCGTGCGTGCGTGCGTGCGTGCGTACGTGCGTGCGTGCGTGCGTGCGTGCGTGCGTGCGTGCGTGCGTGCGTGTGTGCACGAGAATGCATGGCATCCGATGACCTCTCAGTCGGTCTGCTGTGTCATCACATTCTGCTATGCTATGTTGCCATATCCAACATAGAGGTTTGTGCATTTCCAACATACTGTGTGTGTGTGTGTGTGTGTGTGTGTGTGCGTGTGTGCGTGCGTGCGTGCGTGCGTGCGTGCGTGCGTGCGTGCGTGCGTGCGTGCGTGCACACATGTCCATACACCGTAGAGGTGTGTATGTGTGTACGTATGCAGTGTTTTCCAGTAGAGATGGGACGTTCGTGAACGAATCGGGTCTTTTGAACGGCTCTTTGAAATGAACGATGTGATCCGGTTCGCAGTAGGGAGCCGTTCCTTTCCGAATGAACGATGGTGGAAAAAGTACTCAAATTATTTACTGAAGTAAAAGTATCAATACTGCAATGGAGAAATAGGCTACTCTGCCACAAGTAGAAGTTCGGCATTAAAATGTACTTCTGTAAAAGTACAAAAGTATTGGTATCAAAATGTACAAAAAGTACCAATAGTTGAAATTATTCATTATGAGCTTGTTGATCGGCTATTTTCAATTGGCAGAAATGCATATAGCGTTGAATTGATTTGTAATTCTAATCAAAATCTCCTAACTAAAACTATTCTTTTGAACGACTCTTTGAAAGGAACGGATCCCAGAGATCCAGCTCACTTCATATAGAGCCATAAATCCCATCTCTATTTTCCAGTGACCTCTCTCTCTTTTTCCTTCGCTCACCTCTCCCGCCCGCCATGACCCTCCGCTGTGACGCCATCTGTCGCTATTTTTTCATCTCGCGGTTCTCGTCCAAACACCCCCGCTACCCTACCCCCCATTCATCCCCCCCTTCTGTATCTCTCCTGCCATATGAAGCCCGATGTATACTAAAGAAATAGCTTTGAGCTGGTCTGCTATATTGGGCGCACGGCACTATCGCACAAACCTTTTTTTTTTTTTAACCACTCTCGTCACCTGTCGCGCTCCACGTGATTTTTGTCATTGGATAGTCCCTTCATGGGATAGTGCCCCAGGGGAATGTTAGAGAGGTAGGGGCCGAAATCTCTAAAAGGGCCTTTTGGTGAAAATATCGAAAATAGCAGACCTCCAAGCTAGCTCTACTGCATTTGGCAGAAGAGGTCATTGTGACATTTCTTCATGTGTTCATGGAGGAATTAACACATCTGTATCCGATCGATAGTACAAAGGCAGGGCCATTTGTCAATGAGGGAGCACCTCGTTGCTGGTGACGTCACCATTATATAAATAGCAAGGCACAAGTTGGCACCTGGACAGAGTTTCAACTTGCCCACCCACATACAGTACATACAGGCAGCACCGAACAGCTCTGCTGGCGCACAAGTAGGTCATATATGAGCATGAGTGCACAAAGTGAAGCTTGGCACCTTAACAGAGTGCAGCCTAGTTTATTTTTAGCCCCATATTGATGGTAAAATGTTTAAAGCACATTTTAGTAGTTAATTCAGTGTACATTTTATGTAACTCCAAAACCCCAAAAGTCCATCGAGCTCAATGTTCAATGGACCTTTTCTTTTGATCGAAAGTCCGTCTCAAGAGGGATGTGTACATATCCTACTGTACATAATATAGGCTACTTTGTGAGTGTTTTCAGCGAGCCCATGCAGTTTCTGCAGAACTGCATTTCTAGTTTCATTAAGCTTCCCGCGAAGCTTGGCCAATTTGACCCTGGACACGCAATAAGTTGTGAGTGCTTTGTGCCAAGAAATAGGCCAGATGTCGGCTACGCTTCAGAGCTTCGGAGCTTAGCCCCTTCCAGAAGCACTTAAAAAAAGTTGCTTATAATAAGCAGCTCCATTGCCCCATGCAAAAAAACGTATTATTGGCTGACCCCACCACAGCCTCTGCCGTAAAACGGTAGGCCTACTCACGTTTGAAATATCGTCTCGCGAGATTTCCGAATACGGCAGAATCTCAACAATGACGTAAGCCTGGAGTATAATGTTGTTGCTATGTCTATAGAGTGTGTATGAAGGGGCGATAGTTTTCTTGGAGACATAGCCTAACAACAAAATAATGTAAGAAAGCCATTTAGACCGGGAATCTCCTCTACAGGAAAACTAATTATACTAATTTGCAGGGTTAAAGGCTACTGTATATGCCTACTGTATTGTAGTGCAGTGTTTTAACAAACCAATCTCGATTTGGCAGACCCCCTGGCCTGTAGTAACTCTAGGGGTCACTGGCAAGTAAATACGTTAATTTGATTGGTTCTGGTCACAGACAGAAAAGCGACACGTAGGTCTCCACTAGAGGGCGGGACAAAAACTGTGACCATAGCTTCATCAGCGGTTGTCTTTGCCTTCATCTTCTGCCTTTCTCAGTTGCACAGTAAATGTGTTCAGAGTTATACTGTGTAATATTCTCTTGTAAATGAAAATTATCCCTCATTACTTGCGCCAGCAGAGTTCACAAGTTCTACTTTCGGTGATGTCTGTTTCTGGTTGACAGTAGAAAGGCAGGGCCTTTAGCCAATGAGGGAACACCATTCTTGGTGACATCAGCACCAACAAGTGCGACCTGATATAAATGGAGCAAGGAGCAAGTTGGCACCTTGAGAGGGTGCAGTTTAGTTGTAGATGTAATGATGACTAATCAGTGTGATTGACAGGAGAGATGATCAGGGGAGCAGAGTTTTGACCATTAAGGTTCACACATGGACTGAAGTATGGGTAGAGTTTCTCAGTGAAGGTGCAGCCAGTGAAAGAGTAGAGGTGAACTCTGGCCTCCACATCATAAAAGGAGACCAGACCCTCCTCATAATCCACAAACACTCCCACTTTCTGGAGCTCCTCTCTTACAGGGAGGAGGACAGAAGGGCCAGCGAGAGCCTTGTACTCATTTCCATTCCTCAACCATATAGCCCAGTAACCATAGTCGGGCTTCAGTGTGATGTCTCCCTTCCTCTTGATGGACTCTCTGACCACTCCTACAGTCCAGTCAGTCTTCCCTCCAACCTGAACCTCATAGTAAAACCTTCCTGAGGAGAAGTGTTGTTTTCCTAAGACACAGGGACAGTAAGAGAATCTCTCTTTGTTGTTTGGCAGATACTTCTTCACGTTTCCATGATGCACTTGTTTTCCATCCTCAGACAGGATGAGCCAGGGACTTGCTGTATCAGGATCCAGAGTCACATCCACTGTGTATTGCTGCATTCTCCTCATCTCAGAATCACACAGTTTCTCCATCTCTTCACTGGGTTTGGTTTCTCTCTCTCAAGCTACTGCTCCTCACACTGTGTGGAATCAGCTTTTAAGCCATGGAGCTGCATGGAATCTCACCTCATCAAATATGACGTCAGGTTTATCCAAATATGGAGTTCCACACAGCTCCACACTGGACTCCAGGAAGTTTTCTGCTTCAACAAACATGGACACAGTGAGAATTCTTTTTTTGAGCGGTGCTACTGGAAGGAGATAAGCTCCAACATCTGACTTTGTCCAGTTCTCAAAGAATGTCCAGGCCCTAAAGTAACCTGAAGCGTGGTCTACATCTGGCCTACATCTGGCCTAGACATGGCCTACATCTGGCCTAGATATGGCCTAGACATGGCCTACATCTGGCCTAGACATGGCCTACATCTGGCCTACATCTGGCCTAGACATGGCCTAAATCTGGCCTAGATATGACCTACACCTGGCCTAGACATGGCCTACCACTGGCCTAGATATAGGCCTGTCACGATTCACTAAACCCACGATTCGATTCGAATCACGATTCAAGGTTGACGAATCACGATGTGACGATTTTTTCACGATTTTTTCAACACATTTATTTTCCAGAGAACTTACCCAAAAAAATCCACAATTCTTACAATTCCAGTATTTCTTTTGCTTTTAACAATACTGTTTTCTCTTATGCTCTTTTCAATACAGTAGAACTATCAAATGACAAAAAAACAACAACAATTAGTCAATTACATTTCAGTTCTCTTGTCTTCTCTTACAAGGAATCCTGTATTTCTTTTTTACAACACTGTGTTGTGTTCTCTTATCCTATACACGGTAGCAAATAGCAAATGAAGGAAAAGTGTAAACTTGTCAAATCCTGTTGTTTTAAACAATACTCCTAAACTCTTTTCAATACTGTATCAAAGAATGCCTTTTTCCTGTGGTACATAGCAAGCCAACTGTACTGTAAGCCACAAGCCAGGCACAAACTAAGGCATAACAACAACTCTTACCCTCTTTTCAAAATCAATACTGCATCAAAGTCAAGACCTATAGTATTCGGAGGTAGATAAGTTGGCCAACTCAGGCATACTTACTTTCTTTATCTTAACATAAATGAAATACAAATGTAAAACAAATTCCTAATACAAAGAATAACTTAAAATATATTGTCTTAGCAAAAATAAAATGAATTTAAAAACATCCCAGATAAAATAAATAAATTATAAATAAATAAAATTAAATACAATCTCAAATAAACACAATAAACGTTACCCCCCCCCCCCTCCTTGCTACTTGAGTTTACAGGTCCTCTTTCTTTTTCTTTTTCTTTTCCATGTTTTTTTTTAGGAATACCAGCATATCTACATTCTCAGGCAACAGGCAAGATCTCTGAGCATTCACAATATCCCCTGCTGTTGAAAAGACCCTTTCACTGGGGACAGAGGTGGCTGGTATAGAGAGGAAGGCTTTTGCTACAGGGGCAAGCAGTGGGTAATGCTTTGCATTATCCTTCCACCACTTGAGTGGGCATTTGTTGAGGTCAATGCTTGCTTCATGTGTGTACTTATCCATTTCCCTGTCAATGTCACTGATGGACGGTGCTGCTGCTGGTTCAGTGTTGGTGAAAGTCCCTCCAAGGAGCTCTTCCAGGGCTGTCTTCTTGGGTGGAGGTCCTTCCCGCTCAGGTAGTGCTGCTGTGCCTGTGGGGTCTGCAGGTGTGGGGCCGCTGGTACCTGCTACCACCACCTCATCTGCTGCCCTGGTGGTCTGTAAATAGCAGAAAGAGGAAAAAAAGGAAGAAAAAATAGAGAAAGAAAAGAGGGTCTCATTGATTAATTGTTATAGAAACAACTTGCTACAGTTGCTAGACCTACTACTGTATATCAGCCAGGCATCTAGAAAAAAATAATATTAGACTAAGATCATAAACCACCAAATAACCAATGAAGAAAATAACTATATATTATATTAACATTATTTTTCAGTATGAGAAATAAATAAATTGTTGAGTTAATACCTGGGTGGAAAACTGCACAGCTTTCTCCTTCAGCCTGTGGTAGACGGCCTGGCGCTCTTCTTCTGCTTCATCTAGATGAGCCAGGGTGAGGAATCTGGGGTCTAACGCAGTGTACTCCAGCAGCTTGTCATGCTCATCTCTGTATCTGCTGGACAGGTTGGTGAAGATGGCTCTCTTCATGTTGGCCACGATGGATGAGTCTCCTTCTCTGGGAGACATGCTTTTCTCAATATTACCCTTTAAGGGTGCAATGAGAGACACAGTTGGGCTGTTTTCATCAGACATCACTTTGGTGGCTATTTTCAGAGGTTTCAGAAGCTCCACAACGTCATAGGCATCTCGTATGTCTGCGTTGCTCAAAGTATCTAGATCACCAGCATTTTTTCGGACAGACTCTGTGAGGAGAGTTGCAGCGATAGCAGGTTGTTGTTCCAGGTATCTTTCAAGCATTTCCAGACTGCTGTTCCATCGCGTTGTGACGTCGATGACGAGCTTGTTTTGAGGGATACCCAGGGCTTTCTGTTTTGTTGTGAAGATGGCATTTGTATGAGTGCTGCGGTGGAAGAACGCTGCAACACGTCTCACCCGACCCAATAAGCGGAGGGCATTATTCACTTTCAAACCCGCCTGCGATGCCAAGTTTAAAGTGTGGGCGAAACATTTGATATGGGGAGCCAAGCCTACCTCCCTCACTGCAACGTTCATATTACTCGCGTTGTCCGTAACAATGGCAATGTTACGATTAGGCCTCTCCAGTTTCCATTCTGTCACAGCTGCACTCAGGACTTCGCCTATGTTGTGACCAGTGTGCGATTCTAACATAGCGCGAGTTTGAAGCACAATATTTGCCATCTCCCAGTTGATATCAATACCATGGGCTGTGATAGTGATATAACTCTCGGTGGCCCTCGATGTCCAGCCGTCTGATGTCATCGAAGGGTTATCTAAACCACTGAGGCGCTCGATAACTTTATCTTTTACTTCCCTGTAAAGCGCTGGCAATACTTTGTCTGTAAAGTGCGCACGGGACGGGAGGATGTATTGAGGCTCCAGTGTTTTCATCAGTAGCTTAAACCCCTCATTGTCAACAACCGAGACTGGTCTCATGTCCATGGCTATGAATATACCAATGGCCCTCGTAATCTCCCTGGCTCTAGCACTCCCCTGGGGGAGGGGGTGTCCATAGGGTAGGGTAGTCTGCCCTTTAGGTAAACGTTTCTCTTTAGCTTTACCTGGAGGGGTTGTTGTTGATGTTGACTAAGCTTTTCTTTATGATGGCGGGATACATGCTGGGACATGTTGCTTGTATTCTGTTTGTAGGGAACCAACTTTTTGCAATGTTTGCATATTGTGTTCTTCTTGTCAACTATCTTTTCTCCGTTATTATTTACCGTCTTAGGGAAGCCAAAATGTTTCCACACATCGGACTTGAATTTGCTTGGTGCCTCCTCAATTTCAATCTCCATAAATTCAACTTCATTATCCTCCTCCTCCTCCCAGTCACTTGGTTCACTTTCGACCTCCTCCATGACTCACGCTTTTCTTTTTCTTTTCTCGCTGTCTGTGTACAACTAACGCACTTCTGTCTGAGATCTGCAACAATCAACACCGCACACATGCAGCACCCGCCTTCCTGCTGTGGCTGCGTGTGACGTAAGACGTTGAACACTCGATTTTCACCGTCCGGTGATGTGGCTCGAGGTGATACAATGGTTCACAACCCAGAAATAAGCGGCGGTCGAGTTGGATGAACTTTATTTCATGCCAAAAATAGTGTATTTTGCAGATTGGGTGGGGTGCTGAGGGGTTCACCACCGCGGAGAATAGACTTTCAATAATGCAAAACTACCTTTGGTTTGGTGCGTAGTGAAGTAGTTTTATTTATTTTGACTGAAGTTGAACTCTCGTGGGGGCTGAGAAATCGCGGTCTATTCATTTTGCTGACGGGTCTGTCACTGGAGGTGACGCGATGGACCAGAGCTAGTTTTACAGCATAAAATCGCTGGGGACCTAAGCGGAGGAAACGACTGCACCGGTTATGAACAGTTGTGTAGCGTGGAGACGCTGCTGTTTTTTCAATGTATTTAACTGACTGAAACTCTTGTGACACTGTTTACAAATGTAAGGTTTTTCTCCAGTGTGTGTCCACTGGTGGGTCTTCAAATGACCTGAATGAATGAAACTCTTGTGACAATGTTTACAGACGTAAGGTTTGTCTCCACTATGGATACGTTGGTGTTTTCAGATTAGCAAACACTCTGAATCTCTTGTCACACTGTTTACACACGTAAGGCTTTTCTCCACTATGGATGCGCTGGTGTTCCGTCAGTTGACTTGAGCTAATGAAACCCTTGTCGCACCGGTTACAGTCGAAAGGTTTTTCTCCAGTGTGGATACGCTGGTGTGCCTGCAAGTGACCTACCTGATTGAAACTCCTGTGACACTGTTTGCAATAGAAAGGTTTTTCTCCAGTGTGGATACGCTAGCCTCGTAAACCAGCCTCTTCCTGCCTTCAGAGCAGAAGATGGGAGGAGTCAAGTTTACTAGGCTATGGATACGCTGGTGTGTCTTTAAGTGACCTACCTGATTGAAACTTTTGTCACACTGTTTGCAATAGAAAGGTTTTTCTCGGTTGTGGATACGCTGGTGTGTCTGCAAGTGACCTACCTGATTGAAACTCTTGTCACACTGGTTACAGACAAAAGGTTTTCCTCCGGTGTGGATATGCCGGTCTCTTCAGGTTACTTAACAACGTGAAACTCTGGTCACACTGGTTACACATGTGGGGTTTCCTTATAGTGCGATTCAGCTGATGTGTTTTTACTTCTCCTGGTCGAGTTAAACTCTTAGTCCGTTGCTGACTGTATGATGTCGGTTGGTCTGCGTCTGCTTGTTTCTGGCTGGTTACAGGGCTGGTTATTGGCTGACAGGCTCCAGAGGAGAATTGGCCGTTCCTCAGCATTTGGCAGTAGAGGTCATTGTGACTCTTCTTCATGTGTTCATGGAGGAACACCTGAGACATGAAGGTGTAAGAACACACAGAACAGCAGATCTGAGTCTGGGAAGACTGCGTGCTGACTGCTTCCAGGAGCTCTGGTTCATCATCAAAGCTGCTGCTAGACATGGACGGATTGTAGGGCTTTTGTGGTTGAAACATCTCTCCTTCTTGGTACCTTTCTGTCTCTGTCTTCCCATCTCTGTGTCTCCGTCTCTGTGTCTCTGTGTCTTCTTCTCTGTGTCTTGGTCTCTCAAACTGAAGTCTGATAGAAAACAATGTTTCATGGACATTTATCCCACATTATATAGGCTGATCGTTTCTAGAGTGTACAAAAACGCCAATCTGCGCAAGTGCCTTCTGCAGGTCATGCACTCT
The DNA here is from genome assembly GCF_963921795.1 of Nannobrachium achirus. NCBI lineage: Eukaryota > Metazoa > Chordata > Actinopteri > Myctophiformes > Myctophidae > Nannobrachium > Nannobrachium achirus. The sequence goes on along the minus strand of NC_137821.1, from coordinate 55,282,236 downwards.
TCCTGTTCTTTATTAAAGGGCTCAATCTCCCAGTCCAGTTATGTTCTGTGGAATCTCCATATATGGGGACTTGAGGATGGCTATTTTTGGAGAAGCACTGATCCGACAAACGTCATACCGTGCACGAACTCCCTCGGGTCCCCAACGATTTACACACTGCAATTTTGAAGTCAGTTCTCGAGAGAGACACGCACACCAAGACTTGCCTTAATACTGTGTATTGTATAGTGCAGTTATTCTGTCCCCTACATGTGTAGCTCTAGTCTAGACAAAGTGACAGATAGCTAAACAGATGTACAGTAATAGGCAATGGAAGACTTGAATGATGAGACATGGAAGTAAAGTTGAGGGTTCTTTACTTGAAAATCTTCATTAACTTCCTTACAATGCTTTTCCAGAAATCTTTGAAACTGAAAATAAATGCACAAGAAAAAAGCTCTTGATAAAAAAAAGAAAAGTAACGTCTAAATTCTGCTTACAGCTAAGATGGCTGCACTACAAGGCAAGTCATAGTAAATAGCATGGTAGGCAATTAACCATAAACCTTTACAAATCTAAATTAAAACGACAAAATATGCATCATTGCTTATTCCTAAAGATGAATCATGTAACACAAACTCACAGACAAAGCTTCTCCAAGATGCCCTCTGGAGGTCCAGCATGACCATGCTGCAATATTTGCCCAAGTCTACCTCACGTTTGATGCAGTCGTTCAAATAGAAGGCACGTGTCTGCGGAATGGGATTCTCTGAAGCCAGATTGTAACTCATAAATCAATGTATTCTCTTCTACTGCCACATGATTACAGATGACGTTACATTGCGATGTTTCAAAGACCATCAGCGCACATTGCTTTTGTTGTGTATTGTTTTCTGTTATTATTACAACTCACGGCAACATCAGCAACACAGCCAAACTTAGCCCGGGGTCTTCAACAGGGTGTCCGGGACCCCTAGGGTGTCCTCAGAGTTACTACAGGGGGTCCTCCAAATCTTTGTGTGATAGAATTGTTTTTCTCCTTTTTTATATTAACCACTTGAACCCCTATAGCATCCAATTTTAGCCAAAAATAGCAGATCTACAAGCTCACAACGCCTCACGCTGCCGAGGCGTTGTGAGCTTGTAGATCAGCTATTTTTTAAGAGCTTTGATGTAGAGGGGGAAAAAAAGCAGACTAAGTACAGAGTGAAAGGTCAAGTTGTTTAAGTATTGATGGTTCAAGTGGTTAAATATCTGAAAACACACATTGACATGAATCCAAAATGAACAGATTGTGTTGTCAAACAATGAAATGATATGCTGCTATGGATACGTATGATAAGCATTTGGAATGCAGGAGTTGAGGTGTTACATTTAGTTTGACTCGGTTCCACAGATAAATATGGGGAAAATGCTGTTCTTCCCACCTGGATGCAGTACTCCCTCTGACCACGTGGTGGTGCTGCCGTCCCTCCAGTCAGACTGCAGTGAGGAGAGACAGCCCAACAGCATCACTCCCCCCCTCTCTCTCTCGTCAGGTCCTCATGCAGAGTCATAGTCCCTCGCCCACGTCTCTCTCAAACATATGCTCATGTTTTCTCCCACATTCTCTCTCTCCCTCTCATTATCTATCTATCTATCTATCTATCTATCTATCTATCTATCTATCTATCTATCTATCTTCTACTCTAGTTGTAAAAACAGTATGATCTTAATTGAATTGCCTGGCTAATCAAGGTCAATGAGATACAGACATACAAGTGATATTACACTGATTGTATATTTGTTCTTGAGCTAATTGTTCATCCCCCAATATCATGAAGGCTAATTTGACCTTTGGGCGACACAAATAAGTCGGTGTGTCGGAAAACGTAGTTACTGCACTCTGCCTTTGTAGTGCAGTATAAAGATGTAGACATTCCTTTGTGCAGCACCTTATTATCCTCTGATGCAGGTGGTGTGTGTGTGCGTGCGTGCGTGCGTGTGTGTGTGTGGTTGGTATTGCTCTCATCCCCTGCGTCTGGGAATCTCCTTCTCTCTGTTTCTCTTTCCCCTCACGTCTTCCTGTCTTTTTTCTACCCTTCCTCTCCTCTGCTATGTCTCTGTTCATCCCCTTGTTCTCTCTCTCTCTCTCTCTCTCTCTCTCTCTCTCTCTCTCTCTCTCTCTCTCTCTCTCTCTCTCTGTTGTGTAAGCTGCCGGTGGATTTTAATAATTCAGGAGATGTAGCATTTTTTTTCTTACTGGCAGGAAGTCCCCTACACTACCCTGACCTGACACACACACTCTCACACACACACACACACACACATTGTATAGGCCTACTCAATATACAATCAACCACGCACGCACGCACGCACACACACACACACACACACACACACACACACATAGGCGATTCTAGCCTCTTCCAGCAGGGGGTGCACGACCTCTATTACCTCATGCACACGCTTGTGCACGACGCGAAAAAAATTGCGGATATTAGCGGTTTTGTAATGTTGTTTTAGCAGATTTCTGCAGTTAATTTTGTACCCAAATGTAACACAATATAAACAAAAAAAAGTGTAAAACAGGTGCTTCTTTTTCTAGACACCATATGTCTATCTATAGGATTTATTTACTTATTTTGCAGACAGAGGCAGCACAGCCAGGACATATAAAGCCAAACATCAAGTTAATCATCATTCATCAAGCAATCAAGCAGTCATTTACAGTGTCAAATAAGCATTTCACAAAAACAAATGGTAGACACATCCTTATTACACAATGAACTGCAGCCTCCGGGTTTTGGCACTTGCAAACCTTTCAATTATTTTCTGCACTTTAATTTCGTGTATTTTCTCAATCTGTAAAATGCCTATATCTGACACTCTTTTATCAGTCATGGTTGTTTGTTAATACGTTTTTAGTTGTCTCAAAGTAGAGAAACTGCGCTCATAACATAATAGACTATGCACTTGGAGGGAGTACAACAGCATTGTGTAAACAGAGATGTGTCTTTATGTACCTGTCCTCCTGAAAGCTTGCTCGGCGTTCTCAGAACCAAAGGCCCGACATGGAAAGCAGAACGCCCGGTCATGGCGCACGCTATACTCCAGCCAGGCAAAATCTTTAAACCACTCCTTTCTGAATTTGCGTTGTTTTTTGCCAGCGGCCTTTAATGGACATTCTACATCTTCTGGCTGATATGGACCCAAAGCCAAAAACTGCTTGGCTTTATCCGGGCCATGGCAAGGGTCTCTTTCATGAACAAAGTTGGCTTCATTTGGCTCCTCTGGGTCTGGGCCTGGGGTAACAACAGTTGAGTCTGGAGTGGGGCTTGCTTGCTGTGGAGGAACCGGGGCCTCGGTCTCCGGCAACGGCGAGCCTTCCACAGTGATGTCGGTGGCTGGATCACTGCTGCTGCAAGCTCCGTCCACCTCCTCTGGTTCACGTTCATTAGCATTACTGTCAGTGTCGAGTGAACCCGTGTTCACATTTCCTGATGATGAATTATCGGTTGTGGCACTGGGTTTGCTCTTTTTTATAAAGAATTGGTCAATTGTCTTTGTATTTATAGTTCGTTTCGCCATTATTGCTGCTCTGCTGCTGTATCCATATTGTTTTAGGCGGGCGGAAACAGATAAGGAAATCACGGAATTGTGGGTCATCATATCAGAGAGTCACACAGCCGGCCAGCACAGGTGTCAATCTCACAGCCCACCCACAGTGCCTGCCAAGTCTGCCAACAGCGCCGTCGCCAAGCAAGCTGATAGGTCTTACATTGCAAGCAAGCAAGCTGAAATACTTGCCCCTCCACCTCTCTTTTTGCGCACATTTTACAAATCACGATCACTGTTTTATTTAATAATTATAAAATAAAGTTACATTACAAAAAAAAAAAAAAAATCAAAATGGCCGCCTGGCGGCCAGGGGGTGCACGTGCACCCTAGGACACCCCTTAAAATCGCCTATGCACACACACACACACACACACACACACACACACACACACACACACACACACACACACACACACACACACACACACACACACACACACACAGAGAGAGAGAGAGAGAGAAAACAGAAACACACCAAAACAACAAATAAATACATCAGGACTGCAATTTCTTAAATTTTCTCTGTTTATTTGGCAAAAATGATTCTCCTTTTATTTATTTTTTACCATACTTTCTTCATAGTGTGTGTTTTTCTTCTGCAGGTTTTATATTTACAGTACTTATTAAAAATAAATCTCTCTCGTCGTGGAGCGTAATACATTCTACATTTACAAGTGCAATGTGTATCCTGTCCATCGTAATAAAGTGCATTTTTGAACTTCTTTTTTTTTACATCGTCACCGACCATTTTTTTACATCAAAGAAAAAAATATATATCTAAAAACCTTTTTAACATTAAAAAGCCATAAATAAATACACAAATAAATATATTTTAAAATAAAAACAAATCATGTTTTTAAATTAAAGAAAGAAAAAAAAAACACACCATAATACATCACAGTATCGTCAACCAATAGCTTTACATCCCGGTTGGTCTGTTGACGCCATGCGATCAGTGTTGCCATGTCTGCTGATAATAGGTTGTGTTGTTTTTTCCCCCTTATTTTCGTAAAGTAGCACCCTGCTTCATCATGCTACAGCCCCACACAGTTGTTGAGTATACAACAGATGAGACACAATATCTGCAGGTTTTTTTGGGCTTTGTTTTTTCGTAGGCCTCCCGTCTGCTTGTTTCCCTCGCAAAAGTCTGGCAACACTGCCAGTGACGTCGACTGACCAGTGACATCGCAATGATGCATTCAAAGCGGTGTTGTTCCGTCAACAAGGCCATATTTGGTCCAATAGAAAAAAGTAAAGTTTAGCTCTATAATGTTTTTTCTTTATTTTTATTTTATTTTTTAGTGACACAACAATCTCTTAAAAGTGTTTAGCAGGTTGTACGTTGGGAGGTCTGGGGCTTTGTATACATTTTACAACAGTGGTTATCACACTTTTTTTTCTCTCCTACTAAACGTTTATCTCACGATTTTGTAACCCATTTTTCACTCTGTGCCAATTGACTAAGCTGTAATGCTGGGCTCTGCTCTCCCTCTGCCAACCATGGGGAGAGCCCCGAACTGAGCTCATGCTTCCTTCAACGCATGAGGAGTGAGCAAGCCGCTTCTTATTATCGGACAGGGGGGAGTTTCCCCGGACATTTTAATGTCAAAAGATTGCTGAAAATGTTCAAAATGATTCCAAGTGTCTTCGAATATAGCCGATCTACAAGCTCTATTCGCGGCACGTGCACACATAGACATCAAAGGGGGCTTGAGCCCCTGCCCTTTTATCCGTCTGTAAAAAGTAGTGCCCTCTCCAGACCATGAATGCCACCCTTTCCCAGGGGTGGTGTTGCCTGGATTATTCATGAAGCTTTCCCGGAAGAGAAAGATCCCATGATTGGCCGCTAGTTGCGCTGTTTTCCCCCCGCGAGGTACCAAAAAGATTTGTTCTCCACGAATTGGCAACAAAGACAACAAAAGACACACACACACGTACGCACGCACGCACAAACGCGAATTTCACTGCAGATTAGGTTATCATCCCTAACTAAATGGACAACCCCAAAGGCCAAGTGGCCTTGCCCCTAAAATGACGAAATTCCAGGCCTGCTACACACTATGCTATTTTCAGACTACTAGTATCTAACTAAGCATTAGGGTTTCAATTCGGACATACTAAAACGTAATTTGGCATACTAAATGGGCTGGTATGTGATTTCGGACGCAGCCACGGCCCTCTCCGAAATGGCACACTTGACAACAAATACAGTAAATATATCCTTTAAATGTACACTGATCCCTAGGTGGGGTCGGCGATAGGGCCTTTCTGTGTGGAGTTTGCATGTTCTCCCCGTGTCTCCTAGGGTTGATACCCTCACAAAAACATGCAGTAATCCTGGTCTCAATAATGCTCTGTAACTCTGAGAGAGTACAAATGGACGTTATGGACTCACCACATTTAAATGATGTGTAAAAAAAATATCTAAAATTTGCCGTAGAAAAGGCCAAGTCTTTGCTAAGGACACAATTGTCTGTGTACGGACATGTTGATGACCCTTGCTGATGTTCTTACTGTGGATGGATGCGCTCCACTCTTCACATACTTACTTTGGACTCTGCGGAACCACACCTTGAATCACAAAACCACTGTTAGCACAAAAAAATACATACATACCTCTAGACTCACTTTAAATTATTTTATTTTCCCATAGTTTTTGAGTGCATATGTAAACAACCATACACAAATATAATATTCAAACACTGTCTTTTTTCTTTTAATTAAAACAAAAATTAGTAAAACTTTACACAAGTGTGCAACTCAACCCAAGATATGGATGCCAAAACATCTTTAACGTTCTCTCTGACGATACTAAAAATTCAATTCAAACGGGCAAAATGGTTCAGTTACAGTATCTCCCTCCAGTATAGGACATTGTTGTTGTGGGGCCCAAAAGGAAAGGGGGGGGGGGAGAGAATCAGATGGTTACACATGATGAATTCTGTTATCATCTCATTTCAACTCTGCTGAAATTATGAACACAAATTAGGCCTAGTCATGGAAATGCAAACACAATGGAATCAGTCGCGGTCATGCTGCTATAGGTTAATGCTGGGGTGTCCAGATTATTAATTGATTTAATTGCAACCGAAAATGAATGAACTTATGAAGTTCATGAGAAATCAGGAAGTGTTCGGCCCTGTAGGCACTGGGAAGACTTGAATGATGAGACATGGAAGTAAACTTGAGGGTTCTTTACTTGAAAATCTTCATTAACTTCCTTACAATACTTTTCCAGAAATCTTTGAAACTGAAAATAAATGCACAAGAAAAAAGCTCTTGATTTGTGAATCAAGAGAAAAGTAACGTCTAAATTCTGCTTGCAGCTAAGATGGCTGCACTACAAGGCAAGTCATAGTAAATAGCATGGTAGGCAATTAACCATAAACCTTTACAAATGTAAATTAAAACGACACAATATGCATCCTTGCTTATTCCTAAAGATGAATCATGTAACACAAACTCACAGACAAAGCTTCTCCAAGATGCCCTCTGGAGGTCCAGCATGACCATGCCGCAATATTTGCCCAAGTCTACCTCACGTTTAATGCAGTCGTTCAAATAGAAGGCACGTGTCTGCGGAATGGGATTTTTTGAAGCCAGATTGGAACTCCTAAATCAATGCATTCTCTTCTACTGCCACACGATGATTACAGATGACGTTACATTGCGATGTTTCAAAGACCATCAGCGCACATTGTTGTTCTGTTATTACTACGACTCAAGGCAACATCAGCAACACAGTCAAACTTTAGGCCAGGGGTCTTCAACAGGGGGTCCGGGACCCCTACGGGGCCCTCAGAGTAACTACAGGGGGTACGCCAAATATTTTTGTGATACTTTTTTTCCTCCTTTTTTTATATTAACCATATGAACCCCTAGCATCCATATTCAGAAAAAAAATAGCAGATCTACAAGCTCACAACGCAGCACGAGGTGTTGTGAGCTTGTAGAACCGCTATTTTAAAGAGCTTTGATGTAGAGGGGAAAAAGAGCAGACTAAGTACAGAGTGAAAGGTCAAGTTTTTTTTTAAATATTGACGGTTCAAGTGGTTAAATATCTGAAAACACAAATTGACATGAATCCAAAATACACACACTGATTGTGTTGTCAAACAATGAAACTATATGGAAACTATGAAGAGGTCCCCAGTTAAAATATGATTAATTTGGGGGTCACGGCATGTATAGTACTGTATATATCACTTTTTCTTTTGGTAGATTAGTTAGATTGAGAACAGGAGCGCTCGTTTTTTTGGCACAAAGTGGAGCAACCGCTCCTTCGAGGAACTAGAAATCTGAGGTTAGGATTAGGGTTAGGTTTAGGCATAGTTTTACTGAGGTTAGGGTTAGGTTTAGGGTTAGGTTTAGGCATAGTAGCATTCACCAGGTTAGCATGTGCTCTACCTGAGCTTCTTCCAGGGACTGCCCATAAGCCCACAAGCGCTCCTTTCTCAATCTCAATCTGACTGGTTTTTCAAATAGACTATAACACACACACACGCACGCACGCACGCACGCACGCACGCACACACACACACACACACACACACACACACACACACACACCCACACACACACATAATAATGGCTCACAAGTCACAAATGGCTCACAACTCCTCACATCCATTCCACACATCTCCTGCTGTTCTTCCCATCTGGATGCAGTACTCCCTCTGACCACGTGGTGGTGCTGCCGTCCCTCCAGTCGCAGACTGCAGAGAGGAGAGCGTGGTACATAGCATCACCCCCCCCCCCCCCCCCCCCCCCCTCTCTCTCTCTCTCTCTTGTCAGGTTCTCATACAGAGTCGTAGTCCCTCGCCCACGTCTCTCTCAGACATATGCTCATGTTTTCTTCTATCTATCTATCTATCTATCTATCTATCTATCTATCTATCTATCTATCTATCTTCTACTCTAGTTGTAAACACAGTATGATCTTAATTGAATTGCCTGGCTATTGCTAATCAAGGTCAAATGACACCTAACTCACACACACACACACACACACACACGCACACGCACACGCACACACACACACACACTATGAAGATGTAGACATTCCTTTGTGCAGCACCTTATTACCTTCTGATGCAGGTGGTGGGGGAGTGTGTGTGTGTGTGTGTGTGTGTGTGTGTGTGTGTGTGTGTGTGTGTGTGTGTGTGTGTGTGTGTGTGTGTGTGTGTGTGTGTGTGTGTGGTTGGTATTGTGACGCTCTCATCCCCTGCGTCTGGGAATCTCCTTCTCTCTGTTTCTCTTTCCCCTCACGTCTTCATGTCTTTTTTCTACCCTTCCTCTCCTCTGCTACGTCTCTGTTCATCCCCTTGTTCTCTCTCTCTCTCTCTCTCTCTCTCTCTCTCTCTCTCTCTCTCTCTCTCTCTCTCTCTCTCTCTCTCTCTGTTATAAGCTGCCGGTGGATTTTAATAATTCAGGAGAAGTAGCATTTTTTTTATTACAGGCAGGCTTTCCCCTACACTACCCTGACCTGACACACACACACACACGCACACGCACGCACGCACGCACACATTGATTCACGATAGGCCTACACTCAAATGGACACAAGCACACAGCACACACGAGTCACGACACATACATTGTATACTCAATATACAATCAACCACGCACGCACGCACGCACGCACAGAGAGAGAGAGAGAACAGAAAAACACCAAAACAACAAATAAATACGTCACGACTGCAGTTTCTTTAATTTTCTCTGTTTATTTGGCAAAAATGATTCTCCTTTTATTTTATTTTTTTTACCATACTTTCTTCATAGTGTGTGTTTTTCTTCAGCAGGTCACGTTTTATATTTACGGTACTTATTAAAAATAAATCTCTCTCGTCGTGGAGCGTAATACATTCTACATTTACAAGTGCAATGTGTATCCTGTCCATCGTAATAAAGTGCATTTTTGAACTTCTTTTTTTTTTTTACATCGTCACTGACCATTTTTTTTACATCAAAGAAAAAAATATATATCTAAAAACCTTTTTAACATTAAAAAGCCATAAATAAATACATAAATAAATATATTTTAAAATAAAAACAAATCATGTTTTTAAATTAAAGAAAGAAAAAAAAAAACACCATAATACATCACAGTATCGTCAACCAATAGCTTTACATCCCGGTTGGTCTGTTGACGCCATGCGATCAGTGTTGCCATGTCTGCTGATAATAGGTTGTGTTGTTTTCCCCCTTATTTTCGTAAAGTATCACCCTGCTTCATCATGCTACAGCCCCACACAGTTGTTGAGTATACAACAGATGAGACACAATATCTGCAGGTTTTTTTGGGCTTTGTTTTTTCGTAGGCCTCCCGTCTGCTTGTTTCCCTCGCAAAAGTCTGGCAACACTGCCCGTGACGTCGACTGACCAGTGACATTGATGCGTTCAAAGCGGTGTTGTTCCGTCAACAAGGCCATATTTGGTCCTATAGAAAAAAGTAAAGTTTAGCTCTATAATGATTCTTTTCTTTTTCTTTTTTTTTCTTTCTTTCTTTTTTTATTGTATTGAGTGACACAACAATCTCTTAAAAGTGTTTAGCAGGTTGTACGTTGGGAGGTCTGGGGCTTTGTAGACATTTTACAACAGTGGTTATCACACTTTTTTTTCTCTCCTACTAAACGTTTATCTCACGATTTTGTAACCCATTTTTCACTCTGTGCCAATTGACTAAGCTGTAATGCTGGGCTCTGCTCTCCCTCTGCCAACCATGGGGAGAGCCCCGAACTGAGCTCATGCTTCCTTCAATGCATGAGGAGTGAGCAAGCCGCTTCTTATTATCGGACAGGGGGGAGTTTCACCGGACATTTTCATGTCAAAAGATTGCTGAAAATGTTCAAAATGATTCCAAGTGTCTTCGAATATAGCCGATCTAAAAGCTCTACAGCGCATTGCATTGTGACGCGCCGTGGAGCTCGCAGAGGCTTGCAATCTTTTGAATATCCGATGTACCGGTATGTGATATAGGAGTGGGCGATATGGTGATAATTATCGTGGAGACGATACAATGTCTCCACGATATGCCTTTTCAGAGATATCGTATACATTGTGATACAATTGAGGGAGCCTTGTTCCTGTTTAATCGTACAGAGATTCATTGTAGAATTCAATTTAAACCTGCATTTTGGTCTAAATCAGTAGTTCTCAAACTTTAAAATGTCAAGGTCTCCCCTTAACTCAGACAGTATACAAATGAAACTTTCATTTGTATACTCAATTTAGACCTCCCAAAAGGAAACCAGAGAATCTAGTTTTTGTCAAGTAACTTGAAAAATAACCATAAAAACCAACATGAAAAAGAATCGTGATAAAATCTGATACAGCTTGGGAAAATATCATGATACTGAATTTTTCCATATCGCCCGCCCCTAACGTGATGTGGGTTAACAGTGTTTCAACTGTTTTAATCACCAAAAAAAAGACGAGAAATTTCATGGTGGGGCCCCTTCAAAGGAACGGTTCTCACGTGTTAAAGGTCTCATGACATCCTGTTTTTACAAAACAAACGTCTTAATCCTGGTCCTTCAAACGAATATTAAAAGTTTTTAACTGAACAATCCAACTCCAGTGAGCCATGGCAGGTTTTTTTTCTCTCTCTGTGTTCTGAGGCCTTTTCAGTTGCTATGAAGAAGAAAAAAAAAATGTTGCCAGAGAGTGTCGTCGTTGAGGGATTATCTGCAAATTTTTTTTTTTAGTCATAGATTTAATTCATTCATTCAGTCATATTTTAGTCATCTGAAATGTCTTAGTGTTAGTCTAGTTGTAATCGACTAAATATAAGATTTTAGTTGACTAAATCTACAGTTGATTTTGTCGACAAAAACAAATATTTTGTCAGATCTTGATGGCGCTGTAATGCCTGATTTTACACTTGGCTGCAATGCATGCTGAGAATAGCCAATCTGTTGTGAGCTTGTAGATCTGCGATTTTCAGACACCCGAGCACAACCAAACATAAAATGACTTGTCCTTTTTGGACCTGGTGGTCCTTTTGGGTCCTAAAAATAGGCATGGTAGAGAAGAAAGGGTGTGTTCGCGAGAGCTGCTACGTATACCAGGTGATGGCGTGAAGGGAAGGACGGAGGTAAAGGTTAAATAAAGGAGAAGAATGAAGTGGAGGGGTTTCCGTACCCTTGAAGCAGGGGTGGTTTCTAACGGTAAGAAGGTTCTACTCCAGGCACGTGCACACATAGACATCAAAGGGGGCTTGAGCCCCTGCCCTTTTATCCGTCTGTAAAAAGTAGTGCCCTCTCCAGACCATGAATGCAGTTATCACTATGGTGAAAGAAACGCAAAATGCCACCCTTTCCCAGGGGTGTTGTTGCCTGGATTATTCATGAAGCTTTCCCGGAAGAGAAAGATCCCATGATTGGCCGCTAGTTGCGTTTTCCCCCCGCGAGGTACCAAAAAGATTTGTTCTCCACTGGACCCCATTCATTTTCCTCTTTGATTTTCTAACCTTAATAAACATCGTCATACATACTTTATGGTTCCTGTCGCTAGTGAAAAACTGCCTTTCAATTACCATGATATGCGTTTTGTGCAAATATGGTCCCATTTATGTTAAAATTGATGATAAAGTTGCGGGGGGCATGGCCAACTAAACTGATACCAGCCGGCTGTGTTCTTCTTCGTGTGCTGTATTTCGGGAGGCTCCGACCACATTTTCCCATGCATCCCTGCGGTTGCACGTGACCGTTGGCAGCCAATAGCATTCCTTATGATTCCTGGGGTACCATTCAAACAATGATGGCGACACCCATACAAGGGACAAAAAAGCTTCATTTTCACCGCATAGAAACCAACGGCTTCGCATCGACCATATTTTTTTTACAGTCTATGCCCTTTCCATGCCATACCAGAAGGCGGCATTCAAGACAATTTGCCTTGTCCAAACTCTCCTGAACTTGAATGCAGCGTCTTATGCTGAAAGAATTGCCCTCACTCACTGTGTAGCTTGGAGGTCTGCTATTTTCGATGTTTTCACCAAAAGGCCATTTTTAGAAATGTCAGCCCCTGCCTCTCTAAAATTCTCTGCACGTCCCTGTAATACTCCTTACCCCCCCGCCCACCCCCGGGCCCCTGCAATTCCCCCCTTTACGTCTTCCAGGGGAGGGGGGGGGGGGGGAGCTATTTTTAGACCGAGCCTGACCGACTAGCTTATACTGCAGACCCAAAACCCCAGGAGAGCAAAACATTACGCTGGAGACGCGGAGAGAGATGGAGCGGGGGGGAAGAGCGACGAGAGAGAGAGAGAGGGATGTCAGAAATCAAAGGACGGGAAGGTGGAGGGAGCAAGAAAAAAAAGGGGGAAACAGACAGCGGAACGAAAGGATGGTTTATAAGCACCGTCGTATGACGACGGAGCCTAAACAAAAATAGTTCTTGCCCCGATGAAGACCTCGCGGTCGAAACATGTTTGCGACCATGAGGTCGCAGTTACTATCAAAACCTCCACTGGCTGTCTGTCCGTCACGTCACACTTTTCCCCTACTCATATCTCCGCCACCGTTGCCCCAATCCATGCCAAAACTCATTTCTCACATGGCCCTCTTCTAGCGCCACCATGAGGCCCATTCTTGCAAGACACATTTTTGGACACTGCTCCTACAGATCTTGCCCTGAAATCACGCAAAGCGGTACACAGTATGTCTACAGTCATGCCATCAAAATGCATCTGTCCCATCTAGCGCCACCATCAGCCGATTTTTGAAAAGCACATTTTTGGACACTGCTCCTACAGATCACGCAAAGCGGTACACAGTATCTCTAGTCATGTCATCAAGTCATGTCATCAACATGGATCTGTCCCATTTCCCGTATTCCCTCCTGATTGGCTACCATTGCCTTCTAAAGTTTGTGTATGCGACCTGACGGTCGCTTATCTCCCGATTTAGGGAGTCTTACTGGTAGAATAAAATGTGTTTTAAATGTTAAATTCCTCTCCTCCACATTTTTGAGTGCTCGGCTCTCCTCTTCTTTTTTTTATAAACGACAGACTTAACAAGCTCCCCGACGTGTTGTTTATGCAACGTGTTGCGAGCTTGTAGGTCTGCCGAAGTATTAAGACCTGGTGCTCATTATTACGCATTATTATAATTAAGCCCTCCAGAAAAATGCAATTACGCGGGAGTCACTTATTTTCAAAAAGGCTGCACAATCGCATATTTCCGCCTGCATATTCCAGAACTACCCGCATATTTCACCGCATAAAATCACATAAGCCCCAACATATTTCACAACTTTTTGCAAATTCCGCAACTTTCTGTGAAATCATGAACATTTGTGCACGTTTTTGAATATTGTCAAGGTCAAGGACCCCCAAAATGATATGCGTTTGGCCACGGACCCCCATCTCAAAACATGTTGTTCCAGGGACCCCCCCCCAGAAGCAAATATTTAACAGAAATTTTACAAAAATAGCAGATCTACAAGCTCATAGATATGCTATGTTGTAATAGTTAAAGCCTTGAAATAATAGCTAAAGTGGTTCCAGGCCTTAATGGGTTAAGTGATGGGGAGGAGAGAGAGAGAGAGAGAGAGAGAGAGAGAGGGAGAGAGAGAGAGAGAGAGAGAGAGAGAGAGAGAGAGAGAGAGAGAGAGAGAGAGGTCATACATATAGGAGAGAGGGGAGGAGCAGAGGTGTGGTTGTCTTTGAAATGACCTGCGGTCCGCAGAGACTCGGCGGCAGAGACGGCATTATGACGTCACCATCACAGAGGTGTGCCGCGCTGTCTCTCCCTGTCTCTCTGTCTGTCTGTCTGTCTGTCTGTGTGTGTGGCTCTCTGCAGGGGTGTCGCACCAAATTCTGGGGGTACTTTAACTATTGAAAAATAGCAGATGTAGAGCTTGTAGATCTGCTATTTTTGAAAAATCGTGTACATTTGTGCAAGTCTTTGAATGTTTCAAATCCTTCTATGTCGGTGGTGCTCAAACCTTTTCACGTGAAGGACCCCCAAAATGATATGTATTTGGCCACGGGCCCCCATCTCAAAATATTTAGTTCCAGGGAAGCCCCCAGAGGCAACATTTTAGTTACAAATGTTCGCTTAAAAAATACATAATGTTCAAAGATTTGCACACATTTTCACGACGTTTCGAAAAATAGCAGATCTACAAGCTCGCAGAGCGGCACCGAGTGCCGCGCTGCGAGCTTGTACATCTGCTATTTTTCAATAGCTAAAGTATAAAATAATTAAGGCCCCTCCCACTTGGGCCCTAGTAACTCAGTCCCACTTTTCCCCCCCCTTGTGACGCCCCTGTCTGTATGTCTTGCTCTCTGCCGTCCTATCTCTCGCTGTCTGTCTCTCGCTGTCTGTCTGCCTGGATCTTTGTATATCTGTCCGCTTGTCTCTGTCCGTTTCCCGGGGTCAAGTTGACCGTAGGTCGCATTTAGTATGAAAGCCTGCAGATTATGTGCGAGCGTGCGTGCGTCACGCGTCATGTCAAGGTTCCATATAGGGCCAAGATCCCTGATGTCATCAATAGTCTCATGTCACGCTCCATACAGTATATGGCCAAGATCCCTGATCAATATCTATTATTAAGCCATTATCTGTGGTGTCAGTCTCATGACAACCAGTGTGGTTGTCGCGAGTCACACTTGCAAATGAATTCCGTCTTTGTCCCTTTTATGCCCATATATGGAGATCCCTGATGTCATCAATATTAAGCCCATATCGGGAATGCCCATATATGGACATATTGTGTCCGTCTCATGATAACCAGTGTGGTTGTCGCGAGTCACACTTGCAAATGAGGTCCGTCTTTGTCCTTTTTATGCCCATATATGGGAATGCCCATATATGGACATATATGGATTGTCTCTGTTGTTTCAGTGCAACCTCGCCCTTAGGACGTCTTACTGGTGGTAAACCTTTATTTTTTCTGAATCGTTGTAATATTTAGTATTCAAATGAAGGAATTTGAAAATGCAATTAATCTCTCTCTCTCTCTCTCTCTCTCTCTCTCTCTCTCTCTCTCTCTCTCTCTCTCTCTCTCTCTCTCATGGCCATGTGGTTCAGGTTACCGCGTCTCAGAGTATATTATCGACAAACTGCCGTCGTGCGATCAAACCAGAAACGTCTCCCGTTACATACAACGGCTGCTCGACCAAAACCCTATATGGAGTTTCATAAGCGCTCTCTCTCTCCGCCCCTCCTTTTATGGCTCTCGCGCGCACGCTCCTTGCAAACCATTTGCACAAAGATTTGCACACATTTTCATGACTTTCCAAAAATAGCAGATCTACAAGCTCGCAGCGCGGGTGAGCTTGTATATCTGCTATTTTTCGATAGCTAAAGTATAAAATGATTAAGGCCCCCTCCACCTTGGGCCCTATGTAACTCAGTCCCACTCCCCCCCCCCCCCCCTACTTGTGACGCCCCTGTCTCTCTCTGTCTCCCTTTCTCTCTCCCTTGTGGCTTTTTTTACTTACTCTTCACACAAACTGCACACATTTCATCTCTCCTTTCGATGAGGCCAAAATAAACAGCGCACGCACACAACACATTGACATAATTCAACCCCCCCCCCCCCCCTTTCTTGTTCTTCAAATGAATAAGCGACAGGGAGTAGGGTTGCTGTCTCTGCATTATGTTCGCAATCACGGTGCCAAGACCATCAGAAACGGGTGATTGTTTTTTTTCTGCTGCCAAACATCGCTGAATGTGTGGGAAAGGAAAGCTAGAGAAATACAATTACAGTCGAAGACCTCATTCACGAGATAGAAATTGCACTAGAAAATGTGCAATTTGTGAAATTGCGAGTGTGGTTGCCCTGTGTTTCAAATCATATTTGAGTTTTGGGAAGTGAATTTCCATTATTTTGGGGGCTATGTTTGTTTACCAGTATGTAATTGCATCTTGTGCATTGTAATCCCCATGAGTATAAGGGGGTACCCTAACAGTGCATCTATAAACTCTAACAGGGCCTAACAGGAAATCATCTGGGAATCATACTTAAAGTATGATTCCCGTTTTTGGGGGAAATGCCCATATATGGACATATATGGTCTCATGTGGTCTATGATGTCAGTCATCTCCATATTTGGGAAAAGTTAATATTAACCCCTGTCTTAAATTAAAGTCAGTGGGGGAAATGAATTCACTAATACATTAATATCTATTAAACAATACAACTTTTCGCTTAGAAAAATGCAAATTGCTAATTCCAGATGAAGCCGGTCGATTTGACATGTGGCGCGAGTGTATGGCACGAAAACTGTTGGAGGAGTAGGCGTTAAACTTTTAGTTACTCTAGAAACAGAGAATAAAGTTTCCCCAGAACTATAGTGTGGTTGCCCTGCTGGGCAATCACACTAAATATGCCGTAAGTAACGCCCGTAAGACACTTATCGTCACTGGGCAGAAACCTTGTATCTCCAAGTTTCAAATTTGTAAATTTTGTAAGTCTCTAGCCCATTCCTGTCAAAAGTTATGATTTTTTAAAGAATAAACCAAATGCTCTTCACACAGAGACCAGCTGGCGATAATTGAGTTGATTGATTGGAATGTTAAGTGATCAGCTCTCTCTCTTGTCTCTCTCTCTGGTTGTCTGGCTATGAATATACCTGTACATACCTGCAATATCCGAACTGTACTCAAAGATTACACATATTAGGCTTGAAAATGTATGATGTTAAGAAAATAACTTGAAAAATAATACAAATATAAATAATAATTAAAAAGGGGTTTAAAATGTAAAAATATATTTTTTAAGTATTATTATTCACTGATATTCCCTTATTGTTATTAAAATAATTATTGTCCTGCATCAAACTAAATGTGTTGTAGACATTTAGAAATTATAGCAGAGATTACCAAATGATTTATTCTTATTGGCACTTCTTAAACATATCTCATACCAAATTTCTTGCTGCAACTGTGATACCAATAATGAAAGGGCAAATGTCAAACTACGCCTATGGGAGTATTGTTTCTAATAATAAAATCAAAACTGTATAGTGTTTCGCTGCAAGCCAACTATACAGCTATCTGCATCTCCTTGTTAGACTGTTGTGTGGGGAATAAACACCCGAAACTGAAATAAAAAACACCCAAAACCCGATAAAACACGAAATTCTTCACGCGCGTGGAGAAACTCCATTCCTTGCAACACCCTAGATATTGGTCAAATTACGCCTCTGCATGTGCCACTGTGCCCCCAAAACTGTTCTTTCCATGACATAAAAAAAAATACATTCAACATTCAGTGTTTTTTCTGTAATCTGTAGTTTTTAGAATATAGGCTCAGAAAAGTGGGTTCATTTGCCTATATGGACTAACGCATCATCATCCAGGGGAGGAGGTGGTGTAGGTGGGGGTGAACGCAACAACTGAACTGGTAAATGGTACATGATGGATTGGAACGATACAAACACAGTGGAAAGTAACATCAAAGGCTGTGAACGTAG
This sequence comes from Nannobrachium achirus, assembly GCF_963921795.1. Taxonomy (NCBI): domain Eukaryota; kingdom Metazoa; phylum Chordata; class Actinopteri; order Myctophiformes; family Myctophidae; genus Nannobrachium; species Nannobrachium achirus. The sequence goes on along the minus strand of NC_137821.1, from coordinate 55,264,232 downwards.
CTAATCTACAAGCTCACAACGCGCCGTGACACGTCGCGAACTTGCAGATCGGCTACTTTTGTGCAGCACTCGCGCACGGAAGAAAACGTGCAGATACGAGGTTTTCAACGATATTTCCGTGGACCACATGAAAGGTCCACACAAATCCCACCGGTACACACTATCAATAACAGGCCGGCCCCGGCAGCGTTTATTAATATTCGCGCGAAAAGGCGTTTCGCGGCTTACGAGCCCCGCGCCCTTTTCAGGGGGGGGTAGGGTGTAAATAACTTCATCGCCGTCGGCTCGGCCGTTGTACCGGAGGTCA
>NC_137821.1:55188925-55261425 GCF_963921795.1 Nannobrachium achirus | reverse complement strand
CTTAATGTGCAACATTGTTTTTTCTCTCAAAAGTAAACAAACCAACATAAAGTTTAAGTATGCAGGGTATCTGCAGATTTCTAAAGTGACAATTTAAGGTCTTTAAGACCCTTTTAATACCTCTAAAATAAAATAAAAATAAACATTCTCCATATTGTCAAATATTAGAGGCAGAAATTTGAAAATAGCCGATGTACATGCTCACAACGCCTCGCAACGCGAGGCGTTGTGAGCATGTAGATCAGCTATTTTCACAATAGAACCGTGTTGGGACTGAGTTTCTAGGGCCCAAGGTGGAGGGGCCTGGAATTATCTACCTTGATCGGCTGTTTTAAAACATTTGTACCTTTACTTTGGTACTAGTTTGATGCCAATACCTTCGGTACTTTACTCAAGTACATTTTGAATTCCGGACTTTTACTTGTAAAAGAGTATTTCTATACTGCAGTATTGATACTTTGATACTTACTTGAGTAAAACATTTGGACATTTGAGTACTTTTCCCACCACAGAGTATTGTAGTATTGTAGTAAAAAAAAGTATTTGGTTTGTTGTTGTTGTTGTTGTTGTTTGAAGCTGATGACATTACTAGGAAGGGACTCTTGTCACAAAAACTACGAATATTTTATGAATGAACCACTCAATCCCTATTTCAAATATTTGTGAAAATATCCCATCTACAAGCTTGTACCGTAGGTCGTCTATTTTCACTATTTCTGAAAGTTCGCGGAGAGTTGGTAACCAAGTGGTTTCCAAGTTACTATGAAAAGCTAAACCGGCTGTCTGTCAGTCAGTCAGTCAGTCAGTCAGTCTGTCCGTCACGTCACGTCACGTCACGTCACGTCACGTCACGTCACGTCACGTCACGTCACGTCACACTTTTGGCCCTACTCTTATCTCTGCCGTTGCCCCTATCCATGCCAGACTTTGCACACACACTCCTTGGCTGGCAAACCACAACCTCCACCCCTGATTTCTCACATGGCCCTCTTCTAGCGCCACCATGAGGTTGCTTTATGCAGTGTGTATACATGCAAACTAACAGTCACCTATCTCCCGATTAGGGAGTCTTACTGGTAGATCTTTAACTCGTGAGTGTGTAAAATTAAACACAATTAGTGAACATAGGAAAAAAAAAATTTTTGATGATTTTTTTTCCAGTCATCTCTGCTATGGTACCAACATCAGTGTGTGGAATTGTGGACAAAGTCTTATCCAACAATAAAATAAATATTCTGTGTTTCGTATCTGAGAGGCTAAATGTCATCAAAAGGTGGTCCGTGGCTCAACCGCTGAATACATAATGGGCCTTGATATGAAAAGGTTGAAAACCGCTGCAATACAGAGAATACAAAAAGCGCTTTTGATACAGTGGACCACGGCGTTAGACAGACGAGAGCCAGCTCACGTCGAGGGCCACCCTTTGCCTTTTGAAAAAAAAGGTAAAAAGGGGGGAAAAAAACACCAGCTGCCGTCAACCTTTCCGCGGCGCGTGCAGCGCGTCTTGTTTAACCACCAGGCATGTTCAGCTACACCAGAGAAGCCGTATGCCTGCCTACTCATGCATAATTCGCGACCGTAAGCCAGCGGGAGAGGTGTGAAAAACATGCGAGAGAGAGAGAGAGAGAGAGAGAGAGAGAGAGAGAGAGAGAGAGAGATGGGGGCAGGGGCGTCACAAGGGGGGGGGGGGGGAAGTGGGACTGAGTTACTAGGGCCCAAGGTTGGAGGGGCCTTAATTAGTTTATACTTTAGCTATTAAAAATGTGCAGATCTACAAGCTGCAAGCTTGTAGATCCGCTATTTTTGAAAAGTTATGAAAATGTGTGCAAATCTTTGAATAGATGTATTTTTTAAGCAAACATTTCTAACCAAAAATGTGTTTCTGGGTGGTTCCTGGAACTAAATATTTTGAGATAGGAAACAGGTTTAAAAAAATTATTACACACAAACACACACACACACACACACATATATATATATATATATATATATATATTCAAAGACTTTTTTCAATGTTTTCAAAAATAGTAGATTTACAAGCCCGCAGCGCGGCACTCGGTGCCGCGCTGTGAGCTTGTATTATCTGCTATTTTTCAATAGTTAAAGCACAAAATAATTCGCAATCATGCTCTCCCAGTCTAAATGGGTTAAACACCCCTCCCCCTATGAAGAACATTCATGGGGGGGCCCGCAGTGAATCCTTGTACCCAGGGCCCAGGATTTGGTGTGACACCCCTGGGAACAGGGCACAGTGTTGCCCCAAAGGGACGCGGTTCAGTTTGACCCGGACGTGGTTCAACCAACCCAAGTATGGCATGGAAAGAGGGGCATTTGCACATCTTACACCATAGTAGAAACTGCATTCATGGTCTGGAGAGGGCACTTTTTACAGACGGATAAAAGGGCAGGGGCTCAAGCCCCCTTAGATGTCTATGTTGTGTGCACTGTGCACGTGCCTGCCTCTCTCTCTCTCTCTCTCTCTCTCTCTCTCTCTCTCTCTCTCTCTCTCTCTCTCTCTCTCTCTCTCTCTCTCTCTCTCTCTCTTTAGTGCTTTCCCAGGGTCGCTCTGCCTGTGCTCTCCGCAGTGGAGCTGTCCTTGGTCCTGAAACCAAGCTTTCTCTCCGTTGTGTTTCTCTGTCGCTTCGTTACAGAGGGCTGAAAAGGCAGCTTTTTGCGGTCTTTCCCAGGGCTGCCACAATTATGAAATTTTACATGACGATGAATTTTCTCTCAAATAATTGCGATTAACGATTTAATTGTGTTTTTGTCGTTGACAATTACATTTCTGTTCGGCTTTTAGGCTTTGAAGTTGCACATGGCAGATATGACACATAACCTAAATATACAAAAAAAGAAAACTGACATGTTTGACAACTTTAAACTTAAAAAAAGAACATTGATAGTGTAAATAGCCGATCTATTTACACTATTTTTTTTTTACTTTAAAAAATATATGGGACATTTTTTCAACGTGGAAACGATTATGAAAAATAATCGTGATTATGCCAAATAATTGCGATTAGACAATTATGTAATAATTGTGACAGCCCTAGTCTTTTTTTTCTTCTTTTTTTTCGCCACCAGAGAGCAGATGTGGTTTCATAACAGGCAAGGACGACTGCTGCGACGGTCCCCCCCAAATATAGACACTTTCCATAAATAGCCTTTTTTCTTTGTTTAATTAGCACGGGTCCCTGTGTATCGGCGTATCCATTATGACCGCTAAGTGTTTGATATAGCGGCCTGGATTCCTGCATGGGTTTTCTCAAGGTTTTCTTTTTCTCCCGGGTTGACGATACGCTACGCAGGGACGTGCAGAGAACGTTAGAGAGGCAGAGGCTGACATTTCTAAAAGGGCCTTTTGGTGAAAATATCGAAAATAGACGACCTCCAAGCTTGGAGGTAGGCTATTTTCGGTGCTTAACTCAAGCTCTGCCACCAAAATACCCCTCTGTACCCCTTCTCTGCCATGCCCGTAGAACCCGTAAATGTAATAAAAATTAATTAAAAAACATTTTTTTATCGAAGCGAAACTAAAATAGGCCGGAACTAATGCTCCGTGATCGGTTTCTACACGGACACATTATTGGGCGGACCCGTTAGCATTGAGCCCCTAAACCGGAAGCCGATGGTCCGTCGTCTATTTTGGCCCGTTACCTTACTGTTTAAACTCCGCGGCTTACAGACGGAGAACTTATTGATCAATTGTAAAAATCTAAAAGGATTTGAGAAGCTGATGGAAATACGCGAACACACGACGCATAGCAGTGTCCGATCACGCACGATGGGAACTGGATGAGAGCCTACGTTAACAGGTAGGAGAAGCCAGCAGTGAAAGACATAGAGAAATTTACGGGCTTCACGGCCGTAAACTCCGAATGAGTTAATACCGAAAATAGCCTAAGCATAATTAAGCCAATAAGCCCTATTCACGGCCCGCCCACTCAGCAAATTTCTCACAGAAATTGCTGGACTTAAAGCCAACAAATCATTATTTCGAAGTAAATTGTAATGCTTTGTGCCTCTTACTATCTTGTGTTCTTGATCATGCTAGCCGTATTTTATACTTTACTATTCGGAAATTGCATTAGATTTGCGGCCTTTAGCAGGGTTATACCCTTCAAAATGGACTTCAGCACCAGGAAGTTGCTGAGTGGGCGGGCCGTGAATAGGGCTAATACTGGAGATTTGGTGTACGGCATGGATTTCTACTCAAAGAGGGCAATTATTTCAGCATAAGAAGCTGCATTCAAGTTCAGGAGAGTTTGGAGAAGGCAATTCTCTTGCTGCCTTCAGGTGGTTATGGCATGGGAAAGAGGGAGCATTTGCATTTCTTTCACCACAGTAAAAACTGAATTCATGGTCTGGAGAGGGCACTTTTTACAGATGGGTAAAAGGGGCAGGGGCTCAAGCCCCCTTTGATGTCTATGTGTGCACGTGCCTGACGCTCAGGAAGGTCGCATTACACCACGAGTAATTTACCATTTTCGGAGAAGCGATGTTAATCTCTGTCTATTTTCACGTGGTAGTATTGGTCGGAAATTCATTTGCTTATCTCTGAATGGATGTTGTTATTTGACGGCAGTGGGTGAAAAAAACTAGACCCAGACGGTAAATGGGCTCCGCGGACGGACAACCTGCTAATGCATCCAATTATGATTGATTTCGATTATGACAGTGTGATTTGAATGTCAGTTCACAAAGACTAATGGGTCGGCGCAGTGTATATCCACAAAACCCTGCTTGTTAGTTAATCATCCATTAGAGCAGTGGTCTTCAACGTTTTCAGGCTGTGGACCCCTTAGTTGAGAGAGAGATGAAGCCGGGACCCCCACAACCTGTATAGATTCCACATAGTTTCATGTTTGACTGCACAATCATCAGTGTTATTTTGGATTCATGTCAATTTGTGTTTTCAGATATGTAATCACTTGAGCCGCCATTACCTAATAAACCTGGCCTTTTACACCGTACTTAGTCCGCTCTTTTTCCCCTCTACACCAAACCTCTTTACCCGAAAATAGCTGATCTACAAGCTCACAACGCCTCGCAGCGCTTGTAAGCTTGTAGATCGGCTTGTAGATCGGCTATTGGCTACAGTTCTCAGAATATGGACACAATGGTTCAAGTTCATAATCTAAAAAGGATTGGAAGATTTGGGGGACCCCCTGGGGGTCCCGGACCCCCTGTTGAAGACCCCTGCGTTGGATGAAGGGGGATTCTGCCTTGTAAAACGGAAAATAAAAATAAAGGTTTCACAGAGAGGGATATTGTATTGTCGTTGTTTTGTTTTTGTTTTTTTCAAAAAGGAGAACAGGCCCACCGTTGCGACGATGGCTCATACGAGAAGTCAAGGTCACTCATTCACATTGTGTATAGATAATATTTAGCTCGTTTTCGTTTGAAGTAAATAGGGGGCGAGCTAGCACAAAACGAATAATTTAAAGCGCGGATTCACCCAATTTCTGATTGCATAACGTTTCCCCAGGGGCCAGTAGGTGGCGCTGTAGCCCGTCATACCTATATCGTCGTTGTCGGGTGGAAACCTTGTATGTCCAAAACCGTTCGTTTTGTATTCATCATTTAAAAAATGATTTAGACTAGCAAAAATAGCCGATCCACAAGCAGTGTTGTGCGACGGTCTTGTATGATGAAGCGGGGCTTTACTTTATGAAATGAACATATCTCTGCTGTCGGGCCGAAACCTCCTAACTCCAAAATGTAAATTTTCGGGAAAATGAGCTCAAGTGGCGTTAGGAGGTTTTGACCGAAGGGCTTTTTATTACTTTTCATTGGTTCAATAGTATTTTAACCAACACACAGACGTAAAGGGTGTTCAATAGCACATATTTATGAAAAAAAAGAGAGGGCCAATCGGGAGGAGTTAGCTGGTTTGGCAGAAATTGTGGAGTTAGGAGGTTTTGTCCCAAGCACGTTTTACTACTTTCCTTGGTTCAATATTATTTTAATGAACACTGAGATGTAAAGATCAAAAACCTCAAACCTCAAAAATTGAGTTAAGAGATTTTGGCCAGACGATATGGATGTGAAACTTGGAGATACAAGGTTTCTGCCCGAGAGCGACACTATGCTCCCCCCCCCCCCAAAAAAAAACAGGTCAGCCAGGCATATTATCCACTCGTGTAACTCCCACTTGGTCCAACACCATAACATGGTAAATAAAACGTCCGGCATTAAACCACCAGCGTAAAGAAAAAAACTAACCGAAAAAGAAAAACAAGAGGTTACCTTGTTCAGGCTTTTGCAGTTGGTTTCGGAACATTTCCATCGCGATACATCGCTTCGTCTCTTGAGCTGAGGATTACAGTGCTATGACCAACAGCTCGAAGGCTCGAAACATGTTTTTTTTTTATGCGATCGCCCCACCATCGACTCCCATCCCTTTCTTACGCATTCTCTTTCTTCTTCTTCTTCTTCTTCATCTTCTTCCACTCCTTCTGCATGGTGGCCACGTTTAGCCGGTACTCGCATGACGAGAGGTCCACTTCCGTTCCCATCGTGCCCGTCTTCTCTCTGTCGGTCTCTCTCTGTCTCTCTGTCCGTCTCTCTCTCTCTCTGTCTCTCTCTCTCGCCTCCCTTCGTTCTCCGACCTCTCCGCAAACACCGCGCGCGCGCTGCGCGCTCGGCCGTCCAGCCGGAAAACTTTTTTTTTTTTTTTTTTACGAGAACATTCAAAGGAGGGCTACACGTCGCTGGAAGTCCTGGGCCTCAGCGAGAGGTTGTGGGAGAGGCAGCCGCAGCACGCCACCCACAGCGACTTCTGGATGTCGGGGTTGCGGAAGGCGTAGACGACGGGGTTGACGGCCGAGCAGGCGGCGGCCGGCAGTGCGGCGGCGTAGGTCCACAGCGGCGGGTACGTGCGGTCGGCCACCACGGCGTAGAGTGCCAGCGGCAGCCAGCAGGCGCCGAACACGCACAGGATGGCCGTGAGCGTGGACACCTGCAGGTGGAATTCAGATCAATCAAGGACCAGTGAGAAAATGAGGAGACAAGACAATGCGTTAAAGATGGGGTGCCATGATTTTTTTCCCCCTCTAAAACATGATTATCAGCTATTATGATTATACTAGGAGGAAGATTATTTTTCCAAAAAAGTGTACAGAAAGAGTTAAAATTAGGTTTTTATGTGGCCACACCCGCCAGTTCATTAAGTATGCCTTGGTTGTCATGGTGGGTGGTGACCCAGCTGAAGTTAGCCACACCCACAGTGTTGGGGGAATGGTAAAAGGGGAGGGGTTGATTCTATGATGTGATTGTATCTGTGTTTTTGGACTGGCATTTTTGACCCACAAGGTGGCAGCCTCCAAGAAAAAAATAACAAATACAAAGGTAATACATGATTGCTCATAACAACCACACCAGGGGGTCTAATGAAGTACTGTCAACCTCCTATACGAAAACCAGAAAAATACAAAACTATGGCACCACCTCTTTAAGGGCTTTGCAGACAGGCACAATAGAGGGTATGCGCATGCATAAAGTGAATGGCAAATCGAGTGGCACATCGAGTGGCAAATTGAGTGGCAAAGTGAGTTCAACGTTGTTTAACGTTGCTTAATGCAATCAGATAGGACTTTTCTGTTTAGTGTATGGTCTGTCAAGTCCAGAAAGTTGTTTTTTTTGCCACTCAGTAGGCGTTCCCACATAACTTCCTGGTATGATGATGATGTCACGCGCATACCCTCTATTCTTTTTAGAAACCAATGATTCTCTATGACCGCATGCACACCTGCTCCGAATTTGCCGTGCGGCAAGTAGCTGCGGCAGTGCAGTTCAACTCGTGCGTCTTTGCGCATGCGGTAACAACCTATTGACTCTTTTTAATGACTCCTTTTCAGATCCGCAGTGAGGATTCCGCACTACATTGCACACCAAATTCAATGCGCTTTAATCATGCAGTAAACGAAAATAAAAATAAAAAATAAAACGCAACGGGCCTGTGTGCAAAGCCATTTAAGTGGTGGTGGTTATGCTTTATGTAACATGATAAGAAGTACAGTTTAACACTCTGGTGAGTGGTAAAGTAGTTCTGCCCAGAAGAATGGTCAGACACCAGAGTTATACTCTGTGGCTCCAAGGCCTCTGGGACGAGCTGTACCATAACACGATAGGCTTTACCAAAACACTAGCTACTCAGTCCTAGTGAGACATCTAGACTCTTACAAGCTATCCCGTATCAATGATGTATCATAAGAACTAGATATTAATAGAATCAATGAACACATGATCTACTCTAATAACGTCACACATAATCAATCATGATAAATATACCAGTAAGACTCCCTAAATTGGTAGATAAGCGACCACCAGGTCACATGTAAAAAATGGCCTGATGGTGGCGCTAAATGTGACAGATCCATGTTGATGAGATGACTCTGGAATAGATATACTGTGTACCGCTTTGCGTGATTTTAGGGCAAAATCTGTAGGAGCAGTGTTCAAAAAAGTGTTAAAAAAATCAGCCTGATGGTGGCACTAAATGTGACAGATCCATGTTGATGACATGAGTGTAGACATACTGCATAAATGTGTTTTGCAAGAATCGGCCTCATGCTAGAAGAGGGCCATGTGAGAAATGAGGGGTGGAGGTAGTGGATTGGCAGCCAAGAAGTGTGGGCAACGGTTTGGCATGGACCGGGGGAACGGTGGCGGAGATATGAGAAGGGGAAAAGTGTGACGTGTGACGTGTGACTGACTGACTGACTGACTGACTGACTGACTGACAGGTTTAGATAGTAACTGTGACTTGACGGTCGCAATAATCTACTACACACCCCCTTGGTGGTGGAGATGGCGAGGAACTGGTGCTGCACGGCGATCTGCTGTGCGTGGCGGAAGGCGATCTTGCAGATCTGCAGGTAGAACTGCGCCATGAGCGCGAACACGGCCAGGAAGGCGCCGGCCAGCGCCACAGCGTTGCCCCGCGTCACGGGCCGCAGCACGCTGCACGCCGACTCGTCGCGCAGGCAGTTCCAGCCGAGGGCGGGCGCGGCGCCCAGCGCCAGGCACGAGGCCCACACCAGCGCCACCATGGCGTACGTGTACTTGACGGTGCGCTCCGTGTGGTAGGTGAGCGCGTTGCACAGCGACAGGTAGCGGTCCACGGTGATGGCGAGCACGCTGAGCACCTGCAATAGATGAATTAAAATCTTACTATTGTATAAAATTGCAGTTCCACAATGTAGAGTGAATATGAATAAAATGATATTTCTTAAATATCCGTGAAGAGTGACGAATACACATAGCACACATATATTGACAGTCGTATATATTTCTACTAGGGGTCGACCGATATGGGATTTTCGTGATCGATTTCGATATTGATAAGTCGTGATCAAAGAGGCCGATAACCGATATTATGAATCGATATGCATTTTGAGTAAAAAAAAAAAAAAATGTATCCCCCAATTTGAAATAGTGGTTAATTAATTTATATATTTTTCCCATCCTAAATGTCTAGAGGCTCACATCTAGTCACCACATAACTAGAATAGTGTTAAAAAACGTATTCCGCAGCAGGAAATCGGTGAAAATCAGTAACCAATATGCAAAAAAAAAAAAAAATATATATATATATATATATATATATATAGAACATTTTTTCAACTTTTTTTTTATATCGATATTTTGCGATATTGATAAATGTTATGAATATCGACTTGGATTATCGCCCGTTTCGATAATCGGTCGATCCCTAATTTCTACTACACACCGAGGCGGAGAAGGCGGCGATGAGCAGGCCCGCGGAGAGCAGCGCCAGGAGGTCGCCGGCGGGGGGTCCGGGGACCACCAGGTAGGCCAGCGAGAAGTTGAGGATGAGGCCCAGGCCGGCCAGGAGGTCGGCGGCCGCCAGCGAGCCGATCAGGATGAACATGGGCGCGCGCAGCGCCGGCGTGTAGAAGAGCACGGCGATGACCAGCGCGTTCTCGCAGGAGACCAGCGTGCCGGTGACGCACAGCGCCACGTCCCATGGGCTGACCTGGGGGGGGGGGGATGCAAAATTGATGATTAGTTCGCTGCTTGAAAGCATAGACTGTAAAAAAAAAATATGGACGATGCGAAGCCATTGGTTTCTATGCGGCGAAAATTCGTTTTTTTTTTGTCCCTTGTATGGGTGTCGCCATCATTGTTTGAATGGTACCCCAGGAATCATAAGGAATGCTATTGGCTGCCAACGCTCACATGCAACCGCAGGGATACATGGGAGAATGTGATCAGAGCAAAAAACAGCGCAACTAGCGGCCAATCTCTTCCGGGAAAGCTTCATGAATAATCCAGGCAACAACACCCCTGGTTGAAAGTCGATATAACCTTATCGATCGATTGATCGGGTGTTTTTTTTACCTTTTTCGAATCGAGGGCTGTTATGTGTTTGCCGTTTGAGCCACGGACCGCCGTTTGCCCAGTGGTGGAAAAAGTACTCAGATGTTTTACTTCAGTAAAAGTATCAATACTGCAATGTAGAAATACTTTTTTTACAACAAGGATTCATATTTTAGATATTAACACTTTGCTAGCCGAAATAGAATGGCTTGTTGTAGATTAGCCGTGAAATTTCTATTATTGTATTATGATCTGAGACATAATATTATGTTTATAAACCCCTCCTTCTTGGACCGCGCCGTTGTTTTTTCTTTTTTTTCAATCCCCAGGTCGTTAGCTCACCGTGATTATCTGGATCTCCATTGGGATAGAGTGGCTGTTTTGGCCGAGGCGTCTTCTCCCCGTGCGTTTCGCGTGCGCAATCCGTTCACGTAAATGTCTGCTCAAATAATCCACGGATGACTCAAGAGTAGATATGAACAGTTTCGCTCGCATAGCCCGCAGCACTCCTGCTATGCGAGCACTAACGTATATACAGAAAATGAACGGCTGCTGGGAGCCTCTGGAAGGAATTGACCTGACGTCACTTCTGCTTCATGTCAGATGAGCAATGCGCTATCGATGGACGAGTGGTGACTAGGGAAGGTTAGACGATCGCCGATTTTCGGATAAAAATCATTTATTTCGTTTTTAATGACAAAGTACGGTAAAAGACGGAGCGGCTGAGACTCCTTGCTCAGATGTCCGGTATATTCCGGTTTTAATATTAAGGGTCTCCCCGTGGCTTTCAAAGTGTTAATTAGAGAAAAGAAAAAGTTAGTGTTAAAATGTTTTCATTTACTTTGTTCTATTGTTTTATCGCATTTAGCGTGCTAAAATGTGGGGCATGCGTACGCATGGGGGCATGCGTACAAGTGGCTAAATATGTATTTTTAGACACAATAAGCCAGCAGTTTCTTTATTGCTATTTACAGTAACACTTCTGGTCCCCATAAGTCACATCCAACCATGAAAGGTTGCGTTGTATCTTGGGAATGGACTTATTCTGTGTAAAATGACATATTTAGCCACTTGTATGCATGCCCCCAACCACTGAAATAAGAATCTCTGAAACAATAGAAAGAAGTAAATGAAATCAATTTAACACTCATCTTTTATATTCTTTAATCACAATCTAAAATATGAACCCTTGTTGTAAAAGTTGTCCTTTAAAAGTATGTAATTCATAATATACTTCAGTAAAAGTCTGAATGTTTTGGCATCAAAATGTACTTAAAGTACCAAAAGTAAAAGTACAGCGCGTCGTGAGCTTGAAGGACGGCTATTTTTGGTGCTTGATACCATACTGAACTAAGCATAATCAAAGCTCAGCGTAATCAAAGCATAATCAATTTCTTTCACCATTGTGACAGCCCCCATGGCCTTAAAGGGTTATGTGGGTGTGTGCCAGCACTAATCATGATCTGTTGCAGTGCTGGTTTGGAGGGTGGAGTCTGAGGCAATCAGCTGAAGGGGAGACACCTGGCCAGTGCCTCCCCAAACACTATAAAATACCGGCTTAACATTCTTCTCTCTCCTCAGTCCTCTCCAGGCCATCTCAGAGGGAAGCTGTTACTTTTCTGTTATGTTGCTTTAGTTAGGTTCTGTTAAACATGGGCAGTTGTTTCCCTGCCTTTTGAGTTGGAAAGTTTACTTTTTGCTTAATTTCTACCTTTAATTAATTTTGTAAATAGACTGCACGCTTTCTTTTGCATTTAACCTCCGTGTCGTCTCCCCATTTTTTGCCGTGGCCCTGGAGCCAGACCAAGACACCACAGTAAAAACAGCATTCATGGTCTGGAGAGGGCACTTTTTAACAGACGGATAAAAGGGCTAGGGGCTCGAGCCCCCTTTGATGTCTTATGTGTGCACTTGACTGAACATCCCCGTTACACTGACCTCCTGGACGAGCACCCCAGCCACGGCCGGAGTCATCATGACCACTCCGGCACCCGTAGCTCCCGTGGAGGACTGGAACGGCAGGTCCGTCGTGGCGAGGGTCTGCGCCACCACGGTGCCCACGCCGCCGGGGTCGCCCATCATGGAGGCCGAGGCGCTGGCGTTGGCGACGGGGTCGTCGCCCGAGAGGTTCCAGGAGGACGGGGTGGGGGAGGAGGAGGAGGAGGAGGAAGAGGCGTTGTCGAAGGGGTTGAGGAGGAGGAGCGGGGAGGAGGCGTTGAGGCTGCCGCCGCCGCTGCTCATGGCCGCTGCTGCTGCCACCAGGGAGAGGATCATAGCTGGAGAGAGAGAAAGATTATAGAAATAGTCAGGGCCCGAAAGCTCAAGGACTAGGGTTGAACCTGCAAAACCTACTTTTTTATTTCTTTTTTGTCTATTAGTTTGGTCATTAACCCACTCCCAGCCAACTTAAAATATGGATGTGCGCTAATAACGCCAGGAAACAGCTATATTTTATCAACATGATAGGGTATAATTTCATTGTTTTCAAAGCCATGATGATAAACCACCACAAAAAAGACCACTAGAGTGCGCCATCGTAACACTAAAACCTTCAGAAGAAACCATGTTTAAACCATGATTTAAGGATGGGAAAGTGACGTCGCTCCATTGACTCACAATGGGAGATCCGCGGCCCACCATCTGTGCTCAATCCTGTTCAATTTGTGCTTGATCGTCTAAAACCACCATCGGTCTGGGAAACGGATCGTATACAGACGCCACACAGAAAACCTAGTGAAGCTGCGTAAGGGTCGGATGGTTTGCATTGAGCCTAACGGCTAGCAGATGCTATTGTAAACAGGAAGGCCTGGTTTAGCGGTGACATCATAATCGTATCCTTTTTTTTTACGGTCTCGTGTTATTACCAGCTGAAGGTAAGGAAACCGATTTGCTCCATCTATTAACCCAAATAAAAGCTTAAACAATGCTTTTATATAAAAGTCAATTAAAGTCGATCGGAAGGGACGTCCATAATGACATAGTCGATCTAGGAGTCGACCGGCGCTTAAAGGACAACTTTGTTTTTTTACAACAAGGGTTCATATTTTAGATGGTATAGAGAAAATAAAAGTGAGTGTTAAAATGTTTTCATTTACTCCGTTCTATCGTTTTAGCACGTTTAGCGTGTTAATGTGGGGGCATGCGTACGCATGGGGGCATGCGTACACGTGGCTAATGTCTTTTTAGACACAATAAGCCTGCAATTTCTTTATTGCTCTTTACAGTAACCCCAGAAGTCACATCTGCCCATGAAAGATTGCAGTGCATCTTGGGAATGGGCTTATTCTCTGTAAAAAGACATATTTAGCCACTTGTACGCATGCCCCCAGCCACTGAAATCAATGTAATTAAAATCTCTAAAACAATAGAAAGAAGTAAATTAAAACATTTTAACACTCATCTTTTATATTATTTAATTACTATCTAAAATATGAACACTTGTTGTAAAAAACTAAAGTTGTCCTTTAAGGTCCACAGGATGAGAGGTCCGCTCTGCCGCAAACATCGCAAAAAAAGGTTATGGCCATTGTATATTGGTAAAAAATAAGAGTGAAAACAAGTGATGACTCACACATGCTACTTAAAGCAGAGTTTTTGACATCACAGGTCATCTCACATTTTGGGTGACTGTGTCTCCGGCTAAAAGGAGGTGGCTTGCACGCAGGCCCCCAGGTTAACCACTTAAATAAAATTTGCTAAATTGGCTAAAACGATAGAAAGCAGTAAATGAAAACATTTTAGCACTCATCTTTTCTTTTCTCTAATTACAACCTAAAATATGAACCCTTGTTCTAAGAAAAAACTAAGTTGTCCTTTAAGTCTGGCCCTGCTCGCTTATTCAAATATTTCACGTCTCAAAAGTCCAGTATACAAATGTAGGGCGGGGCTTTAGGTTGTGAGAAACCTATCAATGTAAGGCGGGCGTATCACCCAGACCCATAGAAGAGAGAGAGTTCTGACACTTACGCCGACTCCCATTGTAATCGTGGAAAGCGGACGTGACGTCACTATTTAGTTTACTGGAGCCTGGTTTCATTCTTAACAAGTCTCTGCTCCTCTTCAGCCCCGTCCACCGCCAATAGTCATGTTTCCATAAACGTATTCGAATATAGGAAGTGAATTATCAGAAATACGCATTAAAGGAGTAGTTCACCCCCAAATAGACGTTTTTTCTATTGATTAGTCACGCCATGGAGACTAGAGTTCAATAATATTTTTAGGTTTTTGTCGCATTCCTAAGACAAAAATGTGATAACAATACATTTACCCCCATTTGTTCCGGATGGGGACCCATTTCAAAACGGGTCCCCATCCGGAATCAACGGGGGTAAATTTACTCGAATCAAATTTTTGTCTTAGGAATGTGATAAAAACCAAAAAATATTATTGAACTCTAGTCTCCATGGCGTGACTAATCAATAGAAAAAAAAGTCATTTTGGGGGTGAACTACTCCTTTAAGACAACGCAAATTTAGCCTGTTCCCATTTACGGGTGTCATTCGAATTAGTGATGCGCTCTCTACCTCCTTGCCCCCACCGTTGTGCTTAGGGTCCTTGGGAAATGCCAGGTCGCAGAAGAGCGACACAAACAAACAGAGACTGAACGTGATACTGAGACAGTTTGTTATAAGTTTAGCTTGAACAAATCTTCGTTATAAGTTCTGTCGGAGGTTGTCTTTGCACAACAGTCTGTAAAGAGCTGCAGCTGAGCTGGCACGATTAGTCGGAGGCCTTAGGGTTTTTTTTCGTGCTAATCAGTCTAAAAGCGCCAAATTTTGCTTCCTGGGATGGCAAAAGGGCCTTTCTGTGTGGAGTTTGCAAGTTCTCCCCGTGTCATCTATGGGGTAAAAAACATGCAGTAATCCTGGTCTCAATAATGCCTCCCCCTGGCCAGCCGGGGTGCCTGATGGAGGGGAAAGGAACTGGTTGGAATAACGTTTTCCTTCCACGTGCTACGTCCAGCCAGGGAAACTCCCCCTGTCGGGTGAAAAGAAGCAACTTGGACTCATGCATAGAAGGAAGCATGAGGTCTGTCCGTTGTCTACCTAGGTTGGCAGAGGGAGTGTAGCACCCAGGATTACATCAGACAATTGGCACCGGGTGAAAAAAAAAAATCAACATTTTACCCAGGGAAGACAGGGAGGGGAGCGTCAAAATTGAAGAGGCGCCGCGACAACAAGGAAACGTTGAGACAAAAGGAAAGAGAAGACAATACAAACAAACAGAAGGATAAGAAACAGCAATGGGCGGAGGGAAAGGCACAAGCGGAGGAGACGCAAAAAAAAAAATGAATGAGAGAAAGGTGGGAGGAGGGTGGATGTGGGAGAGAGGAGGAAGGTGAGGGGGGCAGGGGCGTCACACCAAATTCTGGGCCCTGGGTACAAGGATTCACTGCGGGCCCCCCATGAATGTTCTTCATAGGGGGAGGGGTGTTTAACCCATTTAGACTGGGAACATTATTTTGTGCTTTAACTATTGAAAAATAGCAGATATATTTTAGAAAAATCGTGAACATTGTGCAAGTCTTTGAATATTTCAAATACTTCTAAGGTTTTTTTTTTTTTTTTATCTATGTTTCTATGTCAGTGATGCTCAAACCTTTTCACGCGAAGGACCCCCAAAATGATCTGTATTTGGTCACGGACCCCCATCTCAAAACATTTAGTTCCAGGGACCACCCCCTTACAAATGTTAAAAATGTATTCAAAGATTTGCACACATTTTCATGACTTTTCAAAAAAAGCAGATCTACAAGCTTGCAACGCTGCGAGCTTGTATATCTGCTATATTTCAATAGCTAAAGTATCAAATAGGGTGAGAGAAGAGGGAAAGAGGGGCCGGGGAAAAAGGGGGGGGAGCGATGGAATGAAGGCGTGGTCTGCGTTATCCGCCCCCTTCGCTGAGGGTGGCGGCACGTGTTCGACGCGCGTCAAAGTTGCAACATGTCCCGTCCGTCTACGCATTCGTTTGGCCCGGCTCGTTTGTTTCGTCGTCCTGTTCGTTCGTTCCTCCGTTCGCTCTCCCTTTCATCCATTCACAAAAAAACAAACAGAAAAAAAGGTACGTGTCTTTGACTCAGGGAACGCACGTCACTGGCTCCCACACGCCACACCGACGGGTCATTAGCAGGCGCACAATAGCAGTGGACGCGCGCACACACACGCACGCACGGACACGGACACGAACGCACGCGCGAGCGCACACACACACACACACACACAAAATGCCCTATATCGTAACACCTTACACTGTAAAAAAAGAGTGGCACACACACACACGCGCGCACAAACACACACACACACAAAATGCCCTATACCGTAACACCTTCTTACACTCTCAAAAAAGAGCGTTAACTCGTGACAGTACAACAAATAGAACCTTAATGGACCCAAAATTGCTTCCATTTGTACACTCCCGAGAGTTCAAATTAAGAAAATCCCATCCATCATTGCGCGTATTGCACTACGTACGAACATCCAAAGCCGCTATATATATATATATACATATATACAACACTTCCAAGGGCGGTAGGGACCCCCACCACCACAGCATGCATGCACGCACAGTCAAAGTCTGCCCTTACCGGAGAAATAGCGCCTGCACGAGACATCCACTGTCCACAGGCTCCTTGGATCCATCACAACCCCGGGATGCAAAAAAAAAAAAAAAAGAAAAAAATAAAAGAATCTATTTATAGAAGCCTCGACCAAAAATGGTGCATGACGTCCCCCGGCATGATGGCTGATGGTTCTCTTCGCTGGCGGTGGTGGTGGTGTCGGCGCGTCTCGCGTAAATGTCTGCATGCATTCGCAAGAACGCTGAATAAGCCGACGTCCTGATTGTTTTCTCGTCGTCCCGCTGCCGTCCGTGTGATACGTGTCCCCCCCCCCTCCACCGGTCCAAAACAAATCCTGGACTCCTGATACCGATCGCGCGTACGCACGCCGCACACGGGCAGACAGACAGACGGAGGGACGCGGACGGAGAAGGAGGGGGGGGAAAAAATCACGGTGGCTAATTTTAGCTCAGCCCGCGCGAGCGCGCCAAGGCTGTGGAGCTCCATTCACAAAAATCTCTCTCTCTATTCACTCCTCCCCCCCACTCTCTATATTTCATCTCTCCCTCCCTTTCTCTCTCTCTCTCTTTCTCCCCCGTGCTAGCGCGCAAGTGGGTGCACATTACACACACACACACGCACGCGCACGCACGCACGCACACACACACACACACACACTCCAAGCCAATGACTGCAAACGGCTGGGGAAGGTCACCATCATTTCCCACACACCGTAAAACCCAGGGTGTTTTTTTGACAGTGCGCGCTGAACGTTAT
Source organism: Nannobrachium achirus (assembly GCF_963921795.1). Lineage (NCBI taxonomy): Eukaryota > Metazoa > Chordata > Actinopteri > Myctophiformes > Myctophidae > Nannobrachium > Nannobrachium achirus. The sequence continues at coordinate 55,243,748 of NC_137821.1, read as the reverse complement.
TATTAAACCACATAGGAGGTTGAATCCTGATGGTGTTTCACCGAGGCTTAAACAAGTCTCTGTGTACATTCTACACACCACAGATAGGCGTGTATTATTATTGGTGGGCTGTTATTGCACACGCACGCACGCACACACACACACACACACACACACACACAACAACAATAATACCTCCGTCTTATTTCAGCTGCAGAACAGCAGCGCAGTGCCGGAGTGAGAGAGATGGGGCAGGAGACAAGGGGTGGGAGGGGGGCGCAGAGAGAGAGAGAGAGAGAGAGAGAGAGAGAGAGAGAGAGAGAGAGAGAGAGAGAGAGAGAGGGGGGGGGGGAGCAGTGGAGTCAGTTAAGAAAAAGGTAAGGTATGGTAACATGACTGGTGTCTTGCACGCGCGCGAATGTTGCCATACCTTAGCAACGGAATGACACATTTATTTTAACTCATTCACTGCTTTTTCAAAATGGCCGCCGAGTTCCTCACTGCCACGTTCCTCACTGCCACGTTCCTAAATTTCTAGTGCACGGATCAATTTTTAGTGCACGGATCAATTTTTAGTGCACGGATCGTGCACGCCCATGCCTAGATCATGCACCATATGTGTAGTACTTTTTCACAGCTTTCAAACAAAAAAGAATCCGCTTGGAAATCCGTTCAGGCATTCATGAGATAGAAGCCTTCAAAGTCAAACAAAACAAACAAACATGGCTGCCATTTTGAAAGATATGTTTGTTATGGGCCTAAACAATTTCGCGATTGCGATCATGCCTAATACATTTTAGGCATTTTTGGATTTTTTTTATTTTTTTATTTTTTTTTTCAAAATGGCTGCCAACTCGGGAAACTCGGGCTGTGGCAGTCTGGGGGTACTGAAATAACTCGGGAAACTCGTGGCTTGGCTATGAATGAGAAGAAGTTCCATTTTTTTCCCCAAAGAATTTCTATGGTTTCTTGGGCTGGATATGGCCGTCTGGAACAGCTGTTCAAGTGCGGCTAAACTTGGCATAATATAGTAAACGTGCCACAATTAACAATGATGCATTGCACCTGTGCAGCTGACCTGCGGAACCTGGGAATATATACCATTCTGTCAAGATGGGGAGAATAAAAGTGTGGAGAATATAATTATAACACCTTGTTAAATTCTGCATTTGTAGTTATTTTACTGTCATTTAACAACATAATAACCAGCACAGATAGACAAAGAGACATTCATGGATTTATATTTTTAAGTACCGGTAACCTGTATTCTCCCCCCCCTGGACCCAGGGTATGGCAGCTGCATACCCCTGCCATACCCAATTGACGCCCCTGAGAGAGAGAGAGAGAGAGAGAGAGAGAGAGAGAGAGAGAGAGAGAGAGAGAGAGAGAGAGAGAGAGAGGGGATAGAGAACATTGCCGGCTCCTTATCTGGTCTCACTCCTTCCTATCGGCGTGAAGGGAAAGAAAGAAAAAAAAGGGGGGGATGGAAATACCTTTCTTCTCCTCTTCCGTGCTTAAATGTCCCTTTCAATGCCTTTATTTAGCTTTTGTTTTTCGGTTGTTTGTACGTCTCTTCATATCCCCTCGGTTCTATATAGCGGTTGCAGCATCAGCTAAGCACGCTGCTATATGCCTCGGTTGGCATGGTTATTAGCAGCCTCTCTCCTGCTCTCAGCGCTCTCCTCTCTCGCGTCCTCATTGGTCCGCTGGCCCCCCTCGTTTTCTACTCCCCCCCCCCCCCCCCCCCCACCGGTCTGACGTCACTGGTGAAGTCCCCACTGCTCCTCCAGTCATATCAGCGTGTTACAGGCACGTGCACACATAGACATGCAAGGGGGCTTGAGCCCCTGCCCTTTTAACAGTCTGTAAAAAAGTGCCCTCTCCAGATCCATGAATGCAGTTTTTTACTATGGTGAAAGAAATGGAAATGTCCTCTTTCCATGCCATACCTGATGGCAGCATTCAAGAGAATTGCCTTGTTCAAACTCTCCTGAACTTGAATGTAACCTTGCGTCACCAGGCTTTCTGGGGGAAAGCCTGGTGTTCGTTTACAATGGGCCGTTTGATCCGGTCTAGGCTGAAACCACAAGCAGAAGAAGCGGCGTCGCTTTGATTTGGTTCCCCCCGTTTGTTTCCCCAATCCCTATTAAAATGCTTGAGTAGCCTACCGTATATAGTAGACTAAAAGATGCATATACCAAACGCATTTTTCAAAATCAATACTACTCCGCATCAAGGGGTTTATTAGGTAGGCCCTAAAGGTATGTCCTTAAACTGAATCCGGTTTGATCTTTCCGGCCAAATTGAGTACTACAACATGAGGTAGAGTGGTTTCCACTCCCGAACGGATCAATCCCCGAAAAGTGAAGGGATCCCAGACTAACTTGAATGTATCATCTTATGACTCATTGATTGCCAAGGCCCGAGTTTCCCGAGTTGGCAGCCATTTTGAAAAAAGAAGAAATCCAAAAATGCCTAAAATGTATTAGGCATGATCGCAATCGCGAAATTGCATGTTTAGCCCCATAACAAACACATCTTTCAAAATGGCAAAATGTTTGTTTTGTCTGACTTTGAAGGCTTCTATCTCATGAATGCCTGAACGGATTTCGGTCTATCTAGGCATGGGCGTCTATCTAGGCATGGGCGTGCACGATCCGTGCACTAAAAATTGATCTGTGCACTAGAAATGTAGGAACGTGGCAGTGAGGAACTTGGCGGCCATTTTGAAAATGGCAATCAATGAGTTAAAAGAATTGCCCTCACTGTGTAGAAATCCATGCCGTTATGCCACATCTCCAGTATTGCCTTTTGTATGCTTAGTTTAGTGTGGTATCAAGTACTGAAAATAGCCGACCTCCAAGCTCACAACGCGTCGATATTTTCACCAAAAGGCCCTTTTAGAAATGTCAGCCCCTGCCTCTCTAACATTCTCTGCACGTCCCTGTCAGCGTGTATCTATTCTGCATCTAACATGAGGCAAGACCCAATTCAGAGTGAACATTTCCCCGAACTAAATATCTTGAGATGGGGGTCCGCGTCCAAATACATATCAGTTTGAAAGCCGATGGTCCGATTCTAAAAACGTCTTTTAAATCCTAACAGTTTTCTGAAAAAAAATGTTGCTACATAAGTGGTTCTCAAACTTTGTCGCGTCAAGGACACTCAAAATGATATGTATTTGGCCGCGGACCCCCATCTCGAAATATTTTGTTCCAGGGACCCCCCAGAAGGATGACCGCCCACCCTGACGAGCACTAAGACTTGAGGCATTCATGTTGTTTAACATGGTTCTATGCGAGGCGTTGTGAGCATGTAGATCTGCTATTATAACAATATTTGACCATTTGGCCAATGATTAATTTGTCATTTTATGATGTATTATAAAGTCTATGAATTGTCACTTTAGAAATGTGCAGTTACCCTCCATACACTTTGTTTGTTTACTGTTGAGTTAGAAAACAATGTTGCTTCTGGGGACCCCCCAACATAATTTGGGGACCGACCCACAGGTTGAGAACCACTGGCCTATAGACTACTATAGGCTTACACTCTCATAAAAAGGGGCCCCTAGACATTCTAAAGTTCGAGAATTGTAGCATTATCGTTTGTGTGGGGTGGACCAAAACTCGTACTTTTCAGGATTCAAGTGTACAAAAAATTTACAAAAGTAGCATATCGTCGTGGTCGGGTGGAAACCTTGTATGTCCAAAACCGTTCGTTTTGCATTTATCATTTAAAAAACGATTTAAACTAGTGAAAACAGCCGATCTACAAGCACAGAACGCCTCGCACCGCGAGGCGTTGTGTGCTTGTAGATCTGCTGTTTTCACTACTTTTGTGTGACGGCCTTCTATGATGAAGCAGGGCTTTACTTTGCGAAAGAACGTACAAATTTGAAACTTGGAGATACGAGGTTTCCGCCCGACACCGACGATATCTACAAGCTCAAAGCTTGCATATCTGATCTGCTACTTTTGTGTGATGCCGTAGTATGATTTGCGGGGAGAAAATCCCACAAGGGGTTATGATATGGACACCCCCATTTTCTTTTCTTTTTTTTTCTTTTTTTCCATTTCTTTTTATTGAGCCACTGAGCCAGTGATATTTCTGAGTCATACCTAATACTATAGGAATTTCTACGTATCTCTCTCTCTCTCTCTCTCTCTCTCTCTCTCTCTCTCACTCTACACTCTCTCTCTCTCTCTCTACACACTCTCTCTCACTCTATACACACACACACACACACACACACACACACAAGCACACGCACACGCGCACACGCACACACGCACACGCACACACACACACACACACGCACACGCACACACACACACCAACAACAACAAACGCCACCAGCACCACTTAAATGACTCACGCACGGACACAACGGGGCATACGTACAAGAGTAGTAGTAGATCGCCGTCCAGATATTTCCCTTCAGCTATTTATAAATTGCAGCACTATACAACGAGCCAGCAGCACGAGGCGACAACGGGTTGACAACGAGCAGCTCATGGCCGCAACGATGTGACACGTCAGGTTGTTGGTTGGCTTCCCAACTCGCTCTGAATTGCGTTCAAAGCAATAATACACCTACAGTATACGGTATGCCTGTCAAATGCACGTGCGTGTAGGCTACTTGGTATTGTAGCTCAGTGTTACAGTGTACCAGGGGGATCCCCCAAATCTGTGTGTGATAGAAACATTTTTTTATCAACCACTTGAACCCTATAGTGTCCATATTCTGAGAACTGTAGCCAAAAATAGCCGATCTACAAGCTCACAACGCCTCACGCTGTGAGGCGTTGTGAGCTTGTATAGATCAGCTATTTTTGGAAGAGGTTTGGTGCAGAGGGGAAAAGGAGCAGACTAAGTACAGAGTGAAAGGTCAAGTTTATTAAGTATCGACGGTTCAAGTGGTTAAATATCTGAAATTGACATGAATCCAAAATATACTGAGGATAGTGCTGTCAAATAATGAAACTATATGGAATCTATGAAAAGTTTGTGGGGTCCCTGCTTCATCTCTCTCTCTCAACTAAGGGGTCTTTGGCCTGAAAACGTTAAAGACCCCTGGTCTAATGTAATCCTGGGCGCTACACTCCCTCTGCCCACCTGCTTCTTTCTATGCACAAGGAGTCCAAGCCAACAAACGTTGCCAGGGGGAGTTTCCCTATAGGTGGACCTAGAAGCACCTGGAAGGAACAGCACGTTCCAAACGGTTCCTTTCCCCTCCACCAGGCGCCCTGTTTGGGAAAGGAGACGAGAGGGGTGTTATCAGGGGCGTCACAAGGGGGCCCAAGGTGGATTTTATACTTTAGCTATTGAAAAATAGCAGATATATAAGCTCACAGCGTGGCACCAAGTGCCGTGCTGCGAGCTTGTAGATCTATATTTTTGAAAAGTTGTGAAAATGTGTGCAAATCGTTGAATCTATTTTTTTTTAAGCAAACATTTGTAACTCAAATTTTGCTTCTGGGGGATCCCGGAAATAAATATTTTGAGACGGGGGTCCGTGGCCAAATAAAGAACAATTTGGGGGTCCTTGACATGAAAAAGTTTGAGCACCACTGACATAGAAACGTATCACAAAACCTTCAAAGTCTTGCTCAAAATGTTCGCGATTGTTTCCCAAAAATAGCAGATCTACAAGCTCGCAGCGCGGCACTCGGTGCCGCGCTGCGAGCTTGTAGATCTGCTATTTTTTCAGTAGCTAAAGCACAAAATCACGGAGTGAATCCTTTTGGTGCGACACCCCTGCAAGAGGGGTGTTATAAGTGGTTGTAAACTGCATGACCCTTGTGGCGTAGAGAACTTATACATTCCTCTCACGGCTCTCTCTCTCCTCAGCACCGACTCCAGCTCTAACACATCATCAGTCCTTTTGTGCAGGAAACTCCCGAGCCAGCCAGCCAGCCTGCCCACGCACTCCGCACTCCCCCTTCTCTCTCTCTCTCCTCCCTCCCCACCCACCCTCAGTCTCCCTTAGGGGTGTAACGATACATTTTAACAGCGATACGATTAGGGATGGAGCTCGTAAATTTGTTATTGATAATGAGCACCTTATCGATCCTGCTTATTGAGCCGGGCTTTTATCGAGCCCACTATTGAGTGTTTTCTAATATTTGGTGGAAGGATATGAGACAACAAATTCAGAACATAACTAGTAACTTTTTTTTATTGGTGATTTATTTGCGACTGTGAGTTTGTGGCTGACCACCACCTATGAAGATGACAATTGACGAAAGTAACAAATATCATTACATTTCATTAAAACAATCATTCATTAGTGTGCAATAAGTGTTAAATGGCTTCATATTATGGATAGTACTGTAATAATTTCTTGGTCACCTCTTGTCTTGATTGTTTAAACATGACATCATGGGACGCTATGCTCGATAACAAGCTTGATAAGCCCAAAGCTTATTGATACCGGGTACTCAATAAATCTGTTATCGGGTTATCGAGCTACCCTTGTTTAGGGCTCCATCCCTAGAATCGATACACATCACACGATACATGGTTAACAATAAGATACATGGACGATATTTGTTCATTCATGATGATACGATACGATTCAATGATTTAAAATCGATATAGTAACTATTTAGCAAAGAAATCAAATCTGTATAAAACGTGTAAAAATCTATTATTATGGAAGTAAACTCTGTGATTATCTAGCAAATACATGGACATTATATTTCAACACATACCGGTATGGACAAACCCACCTTGACATGAACACAGAGATTACACACATTTATCGATAGACCAAGAGTAGCTATATGGAATGGAAAGGTAATTAGAACCTTCTTTTTCATTTTCCTTCTTAATTGCTAAATACAAGGCACAAATACTTAGTTTCCATACAATCAATTATTTGCATTGCAAAACGATTCGATACCGATTACTACATTTTAAAACGATACGATACAAACCAAAACGGTACGATATTTTGCTTTTGCAAACAATATAGTAGATCATTGCAAATTAAAATCTTTTTTTTTTTCATTTTTTGATTCAGTTACTATATCGTCGTTGTCGGGTGGAAACCTTGTATCTCCAAGTTTCAAATTTGTACGTTCTTTCGCACAGTAAAGCCCTGCTTCATCATACAAGGCTGTCGCACAAAAGTAATGAAAACAGCAGATCTACAAGCACACAACGCCTCGCGGTAGATCGGCAGTTTTCACTAGTTTAAATCATTTTTAAAATGATAAATGCAAAACTAACGGTTTTGGACATACAAGGTTTCCACCCGACAACGACGATATGGTTACACCCCTAGTCTCCTCTCTCTCTCTCTCTCTCTCTCTCTCTCTCTCTCTCTTTCTCTCTCTCTCTCTTCTCTCTCTCTCTCTCTCTCTCTCTCTCTCTCTCTCTCTCTCTCTCTCTCTCTCTCTGTTTCGTTTCGTTCACATTCTCAATCTGTCTTGTTTTCCAGGGATGCTTTGGAGCAACAAGCTGAGGGAAGCTCTCCGTCCCCGCCTTGCAGATGTGGCGTTGCCTGCTTGTGTGTGGACAGTCGGTCCACTTATGAACTATATGAATTACAACACAATAGGTGAGGCTTATGTGCGTGGCGTTGCAGTGGCGTCAGTTCAGCAAAAGCTAAGGTATGGCAACATGACTGGTGTCTTGCAAGGCGCACGTGTAAGACATACCTTAGCAACAGGCATGATGATTACTAGAGTGGATAGTATTAACAACTGACTGCCACACTTGAAACAAATTGCCGCTCCTGCTAATTAACAATAGTACATCGCACCTGTGCTGACCCCACTGAACCTGGAAATAAACCGTTTGTCAAGATAGGGGGGATACAAGTGTTATGGAGAATACAATTGCGACCGAAGGTCGCAGTATACCATGAGAAAGGTCATAGCTTGTCCGTCAGTACAGGAAGTGAACTTGTCCGTCTTTCAGTCAGTACAGGAAGTGATGTCACGTGACATCACCTCATCAAAAATCTAACCTTGGATATTCATATGTCACTGTCCCATATACATCACTGGCCAGATGGCCAAGAATTGGCGTGTCTTACTAGTACTCTGGTGAAAGCAATAATTGTGTCATAATTTGCATTGTAGTTAGCTTAAAGTAGTGTAATAACAGAATAATCAACGCAGATAGTCACAGAGACATTCGTGAATGTATTTTAAGAAGTACACTTAGATTTGCCCCCCCTGGACATACTGTACCTTGCCATACCCAATTGACGCCTCTGTGTCGGTGTGCACGTGCACGCAGTATCTGTGAGCATGTGTGCTTGGGTGGGCGGGCGGATGTGCGTGTGTGTATGTGTGTGTCCATTGACACCCTCCAACGTGGATTCCTTCATTCATCTTTATGGCAAAGCACTATGGGTAACAGAGCTGTTACATCACCCTGCTTAATTGGTATGGGTGTAGCGCTCTCTCTCTCTCTCTCTCTCTTTCTCTTTATCTCTCTCTCTCTCTCTCTCTCTCTCTCTCTCTCTCTCTCTCTCTCTCTCTCTCTCTCTTTCTCTCTCTCTCATTTCTCCCTCACACACGTTTCAGTGTGATGTCACTGAGTGCTTGTATCCTTGGAATCAGTCACAGAGCTCTGAGTCTGTCTTGAGACATGACTCACCTGCCAGTGAGGAGCCCCCACCGGGAGGAGGTAAAGCCTATACATACAAGCTCACAGTAGATACAGCTTGTAGAACTGCTATTTTTGAAAAATCTTGAACATTTTGTGCTTTGAATATTTCAAAGGTTTTTTTTTTTTTTTTTTAAGAAAACTATCTTTCTATGTCAGTGGTGCTCAAACATTTTCATGTGGAGGACCCCCAAAATGATTTGAACATTTGAGTTACAAATGTTTGCTTATAAAATACATATATTCAAAGATTTTCATAGCCTGCTTCCAGACCATAGACCCCGCCCACTCTCAGAGTGGACTCTTTCTCTGGTTTGGATCTGAGTACATGAATCGGGATTTATTTTCGGCTGCTCCAATGAGCGCGGGAGGTGGGGGTGGGTCTAACGAATATCCAATCCGCGCAGCAGTTGAAACGATTCAAACGAAGTTTACACACACAGGCAGGCTGAGGAAGGCACACACACACACACACGCGCGCGCGGGCGCGTTGATTTCACCAAGCTGTTAATGTTGATTACATGCGTGCACGCTCGCAAAAAAGTCCCTCGTCCGTAAACCGCTCAGAATAGGCACAGTTTCAGACTACTGCGTGAGCTGAGTCTGAGATCAGGCTAAGATTTGCATGCATTTTCACGACTTTTAAAAAATAGCAGATCTACAAGCTTGCAGCGTGGCACCGAGTGCCACGAATATGCTATTTTTCAATAGTTAAAGTATAAAAATAACAAAGGCCCTCCACCTTCGGCCCTAGTAACTCAGTCACACTCCCAAAATATGTACAAAATATGAGCCAAGCTCCTAACAAGGCATATCTGCTGGATCAAGGCCGCCAGGCTAATGACCAATCATGACTCTATACCCCTAGGACAAGCCTGGGCCCTGTGTCCTCAATTCCCATCCTGGTTAACCCATTTAGGCCTAGAATTATTGAATGCTTTAACCAGTGAAAAATAGCAGATCTACAAGCTCACAGCGCGGCACCGAGTGCCGCGCTGCGAGCTTGTAGATCTGCTATTTTTGGAAAAAGTTGTGAAAATGTGTGCAAATCTTTTATTTCAAAGCGAACGTTTGTAACAAAAATGTTGCTTCTGGGTGGTCCCTGGAACTAGATATTTTGAGATGCGGGTCCGTAGCCAAATACATATCATTTTGGGGGTCCTTCACTTGAAAAGGTTTGAGAACCACTGACATAGTAGTCCCTCAAGAACAGACTAACTGAGCTCCAGTTAAGTGAAAAGGACCTTTTCTTTGACGATGGCCGGCCACATTGCTGACATAGAAACATAGGTTTTTCAAAAAAACCTTAGAAGGATTCAAAAGACACTTATAGAATCGGGTCAAAATTCAAATTTTCACGATTTTTCAAAAATAGCAGATCTACGAGCTCGCAGCGCGGCACTCGGTGCCGCGACTTGTACTTTGTATGCAGTTAGGGTGGATTCTATAACAGATTCTATAAAATGTTTACCCCTAGAACTGCTTGTTTTAAAATTTGGTTTATCAATTGTCGCATTTTCTCCTCCTCGCACAGTTATGTTGGGGTTGTTTCACAAGATAATGCTCGCCGCTCAACTCCGCCCCTCCCCCCATATTACCCAATCAAATTAATGTAGTGCAGTTACTGTACAGAAAGTACTACTTTCAGTGCAGTAACTACAATAAATTAATTTGATTGGGTAATTTAACATGGGGGTACATGACATCAAAAAATTATGATAATCTGATAGCCTTAATTAGCTGTTTTGGCCGTGTCGCTGTGTCACCCGGCCATTGTGAAACATGTTAACCAAATGGTTTCATTTTACGCTATAGAGTTAAATTGTCGTTTAACATCTTTTTTTTTTTTTTTTACAATAAGCCTACACAATTGGGGAAGGTAAGAATTGTTATCTGTTATCTCTCCCATCCTCTCAATAGAGCAACAAAGTCATCATGACGTGACTCGCTCATCCCACGGTTCCACAGAAGTAATTTATCTATGGAAAATAACATTGAGTCATCTAAAATTGTGTCAGATACCGGTAAGCGTTGTGGTCCAAAAATAGGGGTGGGGGGGGTCGGGGGTCGTATCCAACGATAATAACATATCCTAAGTCTTGGGTCTAGATAATGGACCTTAATATGAAAAGGGTTGAAAGCTACCGCTCTATACGTGTAGTTGGGGTGAAGAAGGTGACTCCTCTGCCTCATGGCTCTGATAACTCTTTGTGTTTTAAAGGTCTCGGCTGGTGGGAACTGATCAAGGACGTGCAGAGAATGTTAGAGTGGCAGGGGCTGACATTTCTAAAAGGGCCTTTTGGTGAAAATATAGAAAATAGCAGACCTCCAAGCTCACAACGCGTCGCAACGCGACTGTTTTCGGTGCTTGATACCTCACTGAACTAAGAATAATCAAGTCAATAATGGAGATGTGGCTTAACAGCATGAATTTCTACACAGAGAGAGCAATTCTTTCAACATAAGATTCTGCATTCAAGTTCAGGAGAATTTGGACAAGGTAATTCTCTTGAATGTTGCCTTCAGGTATGGCATGGAAAGAGGGTATTTGCATTTCTTACACCATAGTAAAAACTACATTCATGGTCTGGATAGGGCACTTTTTCTTCACAGACAGACAGATAAAAGGGCAGGGGCTCCAGCCCCCTTTGAAGTCTATGTGTGCACGTGCCTGGAACTGACAGATAGAAGGCAATGAGCACATCAACGTTCAAAGAGCTGACTGGGTTCAAAATATCTGTGAAGTTGTGTTTCTTGTAGCCTACTTCAGAATGTTTCTTTTCCCCCACCCTCAATATAATGTGTCCTCATGTGCACTGAGATGGGACGTTCGCGAACAAATCGAGTCTTTTGAACGGCTCTTTGAAATGAACGATGGGATCCGGTTCTCAGTAGGGAGCCGTTCCTTGTGGTGGGAAAAGTACTCAAATTATTTACTTAACTAAAAGTATCAATACTGCAATGTAGAAATACTCTGCCACAAGTAGAAGTTCGACATTAAAATGTAGAAGGCCTTCTTGAGTAAAAGTACAAAAGTATTGGCATCAAAATGTATTTAAAGTACCAATAGTAGAAAGTACTCATTATGCAGAATGTCCCATTTCACAAGTTTTCCAATGAATGTAGAAAAATCATTTGAAAATAGCAGATCTACAAGCTCATTGTGAGCTTGTAGATCTGCTATTTTCAAATGGCAGAAATGTATCCTATGGCCAAAATGTATGGGTTGAAGTAGCCTGACATTTCGTTTCACTTCATTATTCCGTCTGAGGTCGCTCCCGCCCAGGGCGATAGCTGGGATGGGCGTTGCCAAACAGGCAGTCTTCTGCGATTGGTTCACCGTCTGACCAACACATAACGTAGTGTTGTTATGTGTGGCTGGCTAGTGGCCTGTTGCTTGCTAGTGCTTCTTGCTAACCAAAGAAACAGGCAGAATAAGAGCACTACGAACTAGTAATCAAACACAACATAACATGCCACTGGTGTTTCATAGCGAGATCGATACGATCACATTTTACCGCAATTTACCGCATTTTACCGCGACGCGATGCGCGGTATGGTACGGCGGCGGCGGCACCACTGGTTTACTTGAAACTCACATGAGTTCTGGGAAACCCCCACCCACGCTGATCACAAGACGCTGATTCACGACGCTGATTCGCCGTACGGATTTTCGAGCGAGGAAGGCCTCTTCAATGAGAGCGATTCTAGACCCTGAATCACCAAACAAAAATGTAAAGGGGTGTGGCTAGCGATTCAGGGTCTGGAACTAGGCTAGGGTTGAAGTGATTTGCAATCATAATCAAAATCTACAAAGTAACCAGTAAATGAGCCAGTCTTTTGAACAGCTCTTTGAAAGGAACGGATCTTAGAGATCCGGCTCACTTCATAGAGCATTAAATCCCATCTCTAGTGCACTGATGGTTTTCACAGTTTGATAGATGTGCACCCATGATATGCAGAGTTATTTCATTCATGCCAGAAACCATAACTTTGGGAAAGCGGGGTAAATTGAACTTGCTTTAGAACTTTCACAGCAGTAAAGGATGTTTCAATGAGATGTTTTGTAGACTGGCTATTTTCACTGTTTTTGAAATAGGGCTTCCTTAGACCATTAAAACCGGGAAAGCATCATCAGTGTCATTTTAGATAGCAAGTTAAGTTTTTGGGAACACATTTAGGATTTAGAACATTGTTTTAGATACAAGCTCATCACTACATTCTACATTGCGAACTGGTACATCTGCCTATTCAGGGGTGTCGCACCAAATTCTGGGCCCTGGGTACAAGGATTCACTGCGGGCCCCCCAAGTCTTTGAACATTTCAAATCTTTCTATGTCAGTGGTGCTCACACTTTTTCATGTCCCATGTTCCCAGAAGCAAAACATGAGTTACAAATGTTCACTTAAAAAATACATATCGTCATGTCTGGCCAAAACCTCTTAACTCCATTTTTGAGGTTTTAGATGTTTTGGCATAAATCAGGGCTATTGAACACCATTTACATCTGAGTGTTGGTTAAAAAAATCAAACCTCGGTTCGAAGTGAAGCGGTGGACAGACAAAACCTCTATTCTGAATGTATTTGTAGCTTACTACATTTTTTAAACCCTGAAGGCCAAATTATCATGTGAAGCTTGACCAATCCTCAAAGTATCCATTCATCTAACCGGGAGGGACATCGACATTTTGCTTTTTGAAAAAGCCTATTCATTCTGGACTGATATTTTACACGTACGGGACAGGAAAAATCTGTTCATTCTGGCCTGGAGTGACCATATATGGACATAAGGTAACATACTTTGTGTTTTTGAAAAACCCTGTTCATTCTGGACTGAGATCACCATATATGGTAATTAAACGGACATTCTGTTTTTGAAAAAGCCTGTTCATTCTGGACTGAAATGACCATATATGGGCGTGATACACACAAAGCCATTCATTGGAAGCGGTTTTCACCGCTTCAAAAATATTGAACCCTGTGGTTGCCCTGTGGGGCGTCCACACTGACAAAATGTAGGAGACAAAAAAATGAAGGGACCCATAAACTAGACCAGGTCAACCTGGTTGTGCCAGACCCCCTGTCTGTCATCATCATTTATGACATCATGCCTTTTGTAGGCATGTCATCATCATGTCATCATCATATATACCCTTTATATAGAAAACCCGGACAGACAGACCGACATTTGCTTATGTAGGCCTACCCATTTCATGGGTCTGGCAAAAATATGTCTGTGACCCACAAATGGGTCTCGACCCACCGTTTGGGTAACAGTGCCATAGAAGACTTTCCCATTGAAGTGAAGGGAGCAACTCTCCTTAAATGGCTCTGTTGTGACCTAAACTGACGGTGATGTCATTGGCTCACTGCCTATTAAAATCTTTTTTTTTACTGTGGTTAATCAATTATTGTAATAATCTATGATCAGAAACATTGTGTTTTTGAAGCCGTGAAAGCCGCTTCCAAGGTGTGGCTTTGTCTGTCCCGTACATGTCCCCACATCTGGTTGGTCAATTTTGTCTATCCCGTACATGTCCCCTGCATGCTTGACCAATTGAGGATTGGTCAAGCTTCACATGCCAATTTTGCCCTCCAGACAAAATCATTCATTCAGAATTCAGAATTCATAGAAATATCAAACCACATAGAAGGTATAGATCTAGAACACAGAACGTATAGATCTAGAACATAGATTTCATAGCTTAGAACACATAGAATAAAACATGTGGCCTGTGGTATGGACAGCCATGCGGACATACGCCTCCTATGTCACCTTTCCTGTGGCCCTGGTGGTTGGAGCGGTGGGATACCACCTGGAGCGGTCCATGAGGGGGACCCCTGAACCGCGAGAGGAGAGGAGTATCCAGGAACTGAGGCTGGAGAGGAAGCTGCAGGAACAAGCAGGGACGGACAGCTCGCAGGTCCTTAGCCTCAAAGACAAACGGGAGTTCACTCCGAGAGCGGCTCTGAACAGGAACCGACCCGAAGAAAGCTAGCCCTTCATGGGGTGAGAGACTCTCGCTTTTGTCGCGCCTGGCGCTTGAACGGATGATGTAGTGGGAGAAATATGTGAAAAAGGTGTTCACTTCCGGCAGAAAGCGTGAAAATTTGCGCACAATTTATTTTTGTGCGCTGAATTCAAAAATCACACCCAATGTGAAGTGAGCGGTGGTCGTGCTTGCATAACGTCTTCAATTGGTAATTGGTGATGTGATACAGGCTACACACACACACACACACACATTGCTATGGCAAAACGCTGAGGAAAACACATTGCTATGGCAAAACGCTGAGGAAAAAGACTAGGATATAAGTCTAGGATGTAATTGGTGATGTAATATGGCTACACACACATTGCTATGGCAAAACGCTGAGGAAAACACATTGCTATGGCAAAACGCTGAGGGGGCTTGTAAATAAAATATAAAAGCCATCTCCCCCATAGCCCCCCCAGTCCCAATTCTCTGGAGCCGCCACTGCATTTATCTGGAAGCCATAGGGGATGGTGGGTAATTGAGTATGTACTAGGCCATTTGAATGAGTGGAAGCGTCTTTGCAATAAGTTAAGGATTCACAGATCTTTTCCACCCTATTGTATCAATCAATATACCTATAACAAGTGTCATACAGAGCTACGGTATATGAGCCTGACTTTCCAATTTGATTGCATGTCTGGATGAAGTTGACTGTTTATCCCCACCTTTGACATACAGAACAGCTGTCAGTGCTGTGTGAGTACTGTGATATTTGCTATGGTATAATTTAGTCACTCGCTTGTAGACTAAAAGGGGATCATTTTTAACTAGAGATACTGTCCCTCCAAAACAGTGTGGGCTCGCTCGTGACTGTATTCTACAGCGTGCTAATTGTCATGTGAAGCTCAACCAATACTCCAGCTAACACCACTCCCAGATTTTCCACACCTCAATTGCACCTCATTGGCTAAGGGCCCTGCCTTTGTACTGTCTACTGTCTATAAATAATGAAGATAACATGGTGTTATCGCCTTTCAGGCGAGCCCACAATAATATTACTGTTGTGTTGGCTTAGGAATAAATTGGTTTAGGAATAAATATGTCTAAGAAGACATAGGCCTAAGGCTCTGAATCACAACCTTCTTGAATATTTTTTTGTGCTCTCTTAAAGATAGTAATGTGTCTTTGGGTGTGTGAACATAATAGATGAGCAAGGATAGATGAATATATAGTGCCGTTATATTATATTGTTCCTTGTATCTCACTGAATGCTGCCTTATTTGTGATTTCCTTCCCCTGTATTGATCTATGATAAAATTGTTACTTTGTAAGAGTAACGTGTATCTTGTTTAAGGACACTCATGGGCTAGGCACGTATTACATTAATACGTTTGTTGTAACACAACTTATGTGGCATACAGATACAGGTTGGAATGTGAATGTGGATGTTTTTATGTAGGTCGAACCAAACGAAGACTGAGGGACAGGGTTTCTGAACATGTCTATGCTATTAGGACGGGTAATGAGAAGTACCCTATGGGCTATGGCAAAACATTACATACTGGCTGGTCATGTCAGCCCTAATGCCCTTAAGGTGATGGCTATTGAGGTGGTCCTCAATTCCCGGAGGGGTGGGTATAGACTAAAACACCTCTTACAAAGGGAAACCTTTTGGATTTTTAAACTTAAAGCTATGGAGTTTCCAGGCCTCAATGAGGAAATAGATTATTCACCTTTTTTATAATTGTTCGGTCTGTTAAGGGATTTTGAGTTATTGTAAAGTGATTCTTTCTTGAGTACCTACAAACTGTCCTTTTGTGTATTTCTTGTTTTCGTTTTTGGTGTTTTAAAGTGGTTTTGGGTAGGTTTTCATATTGTCGTTGTCGGGTGAAAACCTTTTATGTCCAAAACCGTTCGTTTGAGTTTATCATTTTAAAAATGATTTAAACTAGTGAAAACAGCAGATCTACAAGCACACAACGCCTCGCACCGCGAGGCGTTGTGTGCTTGTAGATCTGCTGTTTTCACTACTTTTGTGCGACGGCCTTGTATGATGAAGCAGGGCTTTACTTTGCGAAAGGACGGACAAATTTGAAACTTGGAGATACAAGGTTTCCACCCGACAACGACGATATGTATAAGTCTACATTTTGTCCTGGCATGGTTTTAGCCTCCCAGTCAACCTGTATATGAGCTTGTGATGTCGTATCCTGTTTCCTATAAAAGCCATGTTTGTTCAACTGTTTTGCTTAGTCACCCTGAAGAAGGCATTATGTGCCGCAAGATATTTCTTGCCATGCATTAGCCCTAAAATAAAGGCTTTTTAACTGTCCCTCAAGAGTGCCTTGGTCTAACTTTTTTTGCATCAATTTTGTCACCTGGCTACCAAAGAGCGTGGGAGATTTTTACTCTACAGCCAAATAGATGCACTCCTTACCCTCTGTTTTCTAGAAAATATTGTTCCTTTGAATCAATTGAGGGCTCGCTTTAAGCCAAAAAGCAATGGTATAATATAGCTGCAAGCAGCAATAAAGTGGCCAAGCCAGAAAAAAGTAGGAAAGGAAAAAAGCAGCGGAAAAAAGCAGGAAAAGCAAGAAAAGTGGGAAAAGAAATCAAAGAAAAACTAGAAGCAGTGTTCTTCCGAGAACAGGTCTCCGGCAGTTCAGGTAGGTTTTTGTGATTTGCCATCCAATTTGCGTGATTCTAGGGCAAAATCTGTAGGAGCAGTGTTCAAAAATATGTTTTGCAAAAATCGGCCTGATGGTGGCGCTAGAAGAGGGGCATGTGAGAAATCAGGGGCGGAGGTTGTGATTTGCCATCCAATTTGTGTGATTTTAGTCCAAAATCTGTAGGAGCTGTAGGAGCTTTGTAGATCGATTTTCACATGGCCGTGGTGAAAACATGTAAAAAAAATAAAAAGTCTTCTTTCAAACTAATAAAATAAACCTTCAAAATACAAATACGTAGATGTTCATTTCATACGTGAAGGTGCCGTCTATAATTTCAGAAAACTTGTAATTCAAAAATTCTTAGTCTTGATGTAAGTAATCAACTGGAAAGGTTTCATTGTGGTAGCTATTAGTTAATTTCTTTACCCGATTCACCTGTAGTGTCTCGCCTTGTGTGTTTTATATTAATAATCAAAATCGAAAATGTAACTAGTAACCTTTTTTCAAATTTGTAGTGGAGCAAAAAGTACAATATTTGCCATTGAGATGTAGCAGTGTAGAAGTAAAAGTACTGAACAAATACTGGACAGTGCTTGAGTAAATGTACTTAGTTACTTTACACTGCGCCTAATATTTGTAATAGTCGGGGAGCCACAGGCCCAAAAGCTCAAAGAATAGGGTTTTACCTGTGACGTCATGACATACTTTTTATTTTAGTTTCTTCTATTCACTTGGTCATTAAGGTACACAGAATGAGAGGCCTGCTCTGCCGGAAACATTGCAAAAAAAGTTATTGCCATTTGTATTCACTGTCCCATTGACTTCACTATACAGGAAAAGAATACAAAAAATAAATCTGCTTTAAGTAGCATGTGAGGGGTCAAACTAGGGGTCCTTCATGATTCTGAATCCTTTGCAAGCTTTTGTTTTGCATGAAAAACATTCCTTGGGCTAGATGTTGGCTTCTCAAAACTGTGAAAATTGATGAGTCATCAATTTTCACTGTAAGGTTTCACCGTCGATGGGACAGTGAATATAAATGGCCATGACTTTTTTCACAATGTTTCCGGCAGAGCAGGCCTCTCATTCTGTGTACCTTAATGACCAAGTGAATAGAAACTAGACCAGGTCAACCTGGTTGTGCCAGACCCCCTGTCTGTCATCATCATTTATGACATCATGCCTTTTGTAGGCATGTCATCATCATGTCATCATCATATATACCCTTTATATAGAAAACCCGGACAGACCGACATTTGCTTATGTAGGCCTACCCATTTCATGGGTCTGGCAAAAACATTAAATTAAAAGTATGTCATGACATCACAGGTCCTCTCACATTTTGGGCCTGTGGCTCCCCGGCTATAAGCATTAATATTCCCTGAGCTTCCGCTGCCCCCCACACTCTGCGTGGGTCCCCCAATGTGTCAGGAAGG
This sequence comes from Nannobrachium achirus, assembly GCF_963921795.1. Classification (NCBI taxonomy): domain Eukaryota; kingdom Metazoa; phylum Chordata; class Actinopteri; order Myctophiformes; family Myctophidae; genus Nannobrachium; species Nannobrachium achirus. The sequence goes on along the minus strand of NC_137821.1, from coordinate 55,225,060 downwards.
GAACAACCCTGCATTATGTAGGACGCTGCTGGAAGGATTACTGCCTGGACAGGACAGGGGGATGACTCAGTCCACATGGGGGCCTGTGATCTGATAGTTAGCAGCAGGCTCCTCCGGGGAGCAATAACCCTTTTGATTAAAAGGTCTGGGCCATAGAGGCCAAGGACAGGGGAGGAGGGGAGGAGGAGAGGGGCAGAGAGAGAGAGAGAGAGAGAGAGAGAGAGAGAGAGAGAGAGAGGAGAGAGATATGTGAGCGGTGCTGTCTGCAGCTGGGTGCTTCTCTTCCAGGGACGTGCTGGCCATTGGGAAAAGCGGGACAACTCCCGAACGGCCGGTTTATTCCCGGCCGGTCCAGGCCGGCCATTAGGAAAAAAATAAACTGTTTGCCCAAAAGTAAAAAATGTAACTGTTTGCGCCAAAGTAGTGAAAACAGCAGATCTACAAGCACACAACGCCTTTGTGTGCTTGTAGATCGGCTGTTTTCACTAGTTTAAATCATTTTTAAAATGATAAATACAAAACAAACGGTTTTGGACATACAAGGTTTCCACCCAACAATGACGCAATATAACTCATGTAATTGACCCACTGGCTTATCACTTGTCATGATCTGAAATGGCAAATCTTTGAATAGCAGCAGCGCTATAGAGAGAGATCTCACTATAGCGCAATGAGGGCCTCTCCAACTCTTTTTCCCGGGCTGAATCAGGGGCCCAGCACGTCCCTGTTCTCTTCACATGAAGCACTCGCTGTGTGTAAGTCTCCTCCTCGTTATGTCGTCTCCAAACTAAAGCCTGTGTATACTTCGCCGTATATGACTTGTGTTGCATGCCGAAAATAGCTGATCTGCAAGCTCACAATGCGTCACATCCACAAGACGACGTGAGCTTGTAGATAGGCTTTTTTATCATTCGTGAAAATGTGGAATATTTGTGAAACATTTTAACAACACAAATCTCATATGGGGGTTTCTGGCAAAAAAATATTTTCAGATGGGGGTCTGTAGCTAAATACATGGGGGTCTTGCATCTGGAACTCCATATATGGAGATAAGGACATGCACGTTTCAGGAATCCATAGACCCCACTATGTCACACGAGACCCGTGTCATAGAGGGTCCACAGAGACTGATATCATCACAGCTGAAATCAGGGACAGAACGGCCCAAACAGGGAGATTTGCACGTTTCATGCACTTTTCACGACCTGCAAAATGGATGTGTCGACAGAGGCACTGTATCAGAGAAATCAACAACCGCTGCTTGGCTGACTTCCCTGGAAAAGAAAGAGTGTACACACGGAGTGTTTCTTCAGTGTGCAAGGACTGACAGATACAGATCTCCATATATGGCCATATCAGTTGGATCACTGCTGCAACGTAGCTGTGAGCTCCCGCGAAGCGGGCGCAATCCCTAGACGTGAGCGGCCCGAAGGTCCGCGAACTTCTAGTCTATGGAATTTCTTACATGTGTTTGTTTGTTTAAGATACAAGAATGTATATGTTATTAAAAACCCACAAATGGGTCCTGACCCACTCTTTTGCAACCAGTGCTGTGAAGGATGAAGAGCTATTCACTTCACCGCGTTGTAGTTTCCTAGCTATCACCTAGGCTTTGTTAAGTATTTTTAGGTGATAGCTTTAAAACTACACCGCGGTGAAGTGAATAGCTCTTCACCCTGGACTCTGATAGAGGCTTTAGTTAGACATTCTACCACTTTTTCGAGTCACGTGTTCAAATACTGGATTCTGAGTGGCTAAATTCCGGAGGTTATGAGAGGACAACTGCCGCAAAGTTGTGTGTCCGAGATCAATGCGCCTCAGTGTACATCCGGGGACTTCAGGAGGTAGTAGAACACCTTTCCCCCAACCAACAAATGAAGGTCGCAGCGGTCCTATGTTTACTAACGTGCGTACTATCGTCGCCGATTTATTTGGATCCAATGCAATCCGCCAACTTTAAAGCCCCTTTTCTCTGAACCTATGCCTTTCTGGAAGCGAACAGCCTCTATTTACGGCCGGAACGGTGCTTTTAACTGACGTTAGCTTAGCTGTAAGCTAGACGCATGGATTAGTATGGAGTTGGCGCCATCTGTTGGTGAGTAGAAGATGTTGTTGGTGGAACTATCTGCTGTCTCGCGGAAGTTTTATAGGCAATAATGATTGTAACTTAAGATCCTTGCAAGTTACAACTATGTGTTTTCTTTCATGTATACGGGAAAAAGTGGTAGAAAAGCTATTTACCACTCGGGGTCGGACATTATGCTCTCATAATGTCCTGAGTGAGGGTGTTATCGGACTCGGCTGCGCCTCGTCCGATAACACCCTCACTGCGGACATTATGAGAGCATAATGTCCTCTCACTCGGGGTAAATTGCTTACGTATTGACACACCTACAATCTAACACAGCCATTATTTAATGGGCTGTATGCACAGCAGCCGTTTTGGAGAGAAGGGCCTCTTCTCACTTCCTTCACAGGTGTTACCAATAATACTAACGAAGGCTCTGTTCCATTCTGGTCAAACAAGGTGCTGATATTGTGCATTTTGGCTCACTGGAAACACTCTGCTACACCAGGGGGTCTCAAAGTGTGGTCCGGGGACCCTCATGGTTCCTTGGGGGTTTCTAAATGACCCCTTAAAAGGTGTGTAACTCTGAGAGTGTACAAATGGAACCATATGGATCCATACACTCTCAGCGTTATTGTGGTCCTTGAAATAAAAGGTTTCAGAACCTGTGCAACATGAAATGAAACAGAGCCTTCATTAGTATCATTGGTAACACCTTTGGAGGAAGTGAGAAGAGACCCAACTTCTCTCCAATATGGCTGCTGTGCATACAGCCTATTGCAGCCTGCCATGTTTTTACACTGCTGTAGTTTTTGTCTTACCGGAGGTGGAAAACAAGTTACTCAATCAGCCCAGGGTTTCATGCCCCTTGTGGGCAAATGTTTTCTTAAACCTGTTATTCTTAGCTGTTTTATTATGGGCTCTGTTGTGGACCAACGCAATCAATAGAGAGACTGGCTTTAATCTTCCCAGTGTCTCCTTTTCTTCCAATTAACTCGGCCCGGCTCCTCCACTCCCAGTTTCATTACATGTGTGCGTGTGCGTGTGCGTGTGCGTGTGCGTGTGTGTGTGTGACGTGTGTGTGTGTGTGTGTGTGTGTGTGTGTGTGTGTGTGTGTGTGTGTGTGTGTGTGTGTGTGTGTGTGTGTGTGTGTGTCCGCGTGCGCGTGTAGTGTTGCGTTGGTCCGGTCGCGCGTGTAGACTAGGGTGACCATATTTCCAGCCACTCAAACCGGGACGCAAAACACTGTTGGTCTGTTGCCTAAAACTGGGACCCTAAAAGCAATGCGCACGTTACCGCGCACGCGCGTGCCCATTCTCTAACGTTCGTGCACGCGCACACATGCACCTCAGGGTTGCAAACAGGCAGTGAGTGATTGACAAACAGGCTCAGTGTTGAATTCAGACACGCAATGAATTTGTTCCTTTTTTCTGATTGGTTAGGTGAGCATGTTTTCATGAAAAGAACATGATAAATGTCTATACAACCACTGAAAACAGCTACTATTATTTTAATTCTGGCGAAAACCGGGACAATTTTGCAGTGAATGTTGAAAACCGGGACATATTAGTGTTTTAGAGATATTTGTCGGGACACTGGGACACGCAGCTTGAAAACGGGACTGTCCCGGGTAAAACGGGACGTCTGGTCACCCTAGTGTAGACGCCGTCCCGTATCTTTTCTGAGCAGGGTCACGCCTCTCGCGAGCACTCACCAATGAAAACAACCCCCAAGTTCACGCCTCGACAACGTTTAGAAACGCTTTAATTTCACAGGAGCGTGGCGACACTGCGACATAACATTTGTTCGACACTGGTGAATGTTAACCTGGTGAAATGCTAACCTGCCGACACTGGTGAATGCTAGCCTGGTGAATGTTAACCACTATATGCCTAAACCTAACCCTAACCCTAACCTCAGTAAACTATGCCAGTTTATGGTCAGATCTATGTAAGCAGGTCTCAGAACGGGCTGTCTGATTTTAGGTCCGATTGTGGCAACACAATCAGGACCTACTGCTACTGTGCTGAGTGGGGGTTGGGGAGGGGTGGGCAGGCCTGAGAAGGAGGTGGGGAGGAGTGTGAGGCCAAAACTGGCTCAATAGCGCTGTCCTCCCACTCAGGACAAGGTGGTACTGCAGCTGTAAATGCTCTGAAAGCCAGGCAGAAATGACAGTGGCTCTGTATTCAGGAGTGGTAATTTAGCCTCAAACCTTTCGAAAAACGTTTTTGGGACACAAACAATGTTATATAAATAATTTTTAAATGTATGGTGTAGAACCTTTAAAAGGAGTTTTTTCCTAATGACACAAAGTCCTCCTATACTGCTGCTAATGGCAGCCCCGTGCCCCCATGTCTTTGGGCTAATTGGGTAGTGACGATTTGAGATCACGAGGAGAGTGGCTAAAGTACTTAACCCGACTCAACCTGTGTTCCTCGAAAAACACACCAAACCCCTAGCTGCTCCTGACATGTACCCTAAGCAGGGGTGTCACAGGGTGGGGGGGGGGGAGTGGGACTGAGTTACTAGGGCCCAAGGTGGATGGGCCTTAATTATTTTATACTTTAGCTATTGAAAATAGCAGATCTACAAACTCACAGCGCGGCACTGCGTGCCATGCTGCAAGCTTGTAGATCTGCTATATTTGTGAAAATTTGTGTAAGTTGTGAAAATGTCTACAAATCTTTGAATATATTTTTAGGCGAACATTTGCAAGTCAAATTTTGCTTCTGGGGGGTCCCTGGAACTAAATATTTTGAGATGGGGGTCCGTGGCCAAATACGTATCATTTTTGGGGTAGAAACAGGTTTTTCAAAAACCTAGAAGGATTTGAAATATTCAAAGACTTTCACAAATGTCAAGATTTTTCAAAAAAATAGCAGATCTACAAGCTGAGTGCCGCACTGTGAGCTTGTATATCTGCTATTTTTCAATAGTTAAAGTACCCAGGGCCCAGAATTTGGTGTGACACCCCTGGCCCTAAGCAGAGCACTGACTAAAAGGCTTAAATGAACTCATTCTGTGCCAATGATGTCTCTTGACGTTTTTTTTTTCAAAAGCCCTGGGTGCCAATGACGTCTCATGACGTCTTTAGTGTTTTTTGTATAGAAAGATTTTTTTTTTCTTTTTTCTTTTTTTTTTTTAAAGATGTCAAAATGACCTGAGATCAGAGAGATGCTTTTCTCTGTTTGTGTGTTGGCTCCCTCGTTTAGCTGATTGAGAAAATGTGTGTTCATTCTAGTGGATGGACACTTTTTTTGATTCAAACAGCTCTATCTCTGGAACCATTTGTCTGATTGACAAAATTCTTTTTGCCACTGAATCACAACAACTGTGTCTGTTTCTGTGGGGAAAAAAATATATAAAAAAAAACATTTTTTTTCCTTGGAGCCATTTTGGCATTTGGCACAGAAAGAGTTAAGTAAAATCCACATCACACTGGCCCCTCTCCCTCACCCAGACGGTTTAGTGTTTGACTTCTAGCCTTGGCCCCGGTCCTCTGCCCAGCACCAGAGGGACCCCCTCGGGCCAGACATGACCCAGCTGCCAGAGCCTGTTGTCCGGGGCCGCTCAGCCAGCCAGATGGCCTCCCACCTCCAGACCTTACTGGATGTCCTCTCATTTTGTGTCTGGGGTTTGGCTCGGACTCACATGGTCCAAATGGAGCCAGAACAACACATACATTACAGCTGCACTGCGGCGATTCTCAACCTTGTGTGCAGTGCTTCATTTGTCAATGAATTAGGGCACTAGCCGACTGAATCAACTCCGGGACCGGGATTTCTCAGCCCCTACGAGCGCTCAACTTGAGTCAAAATAAACTAAATTACGTCACTATACTCGCCGAACCAAAGGTAGTTTTGCGTTGTTGAAAGTCTATTCTCCGCGATGGGAAACGTTTCGGCACCCCACCCACTCTGTAAAATATATAATTTTTTGTCATGAATTAAAACGCATTCAACTCGACCGCTGCTTATTTCCGGGTTGTGAACTGTTGTGTCTGCGGTGCATGGCCGCTGGGTGGCTCGAGGTGAAAACACTTGAAAGGTGTGCTTGGACCTGAAATGTCACTCTTTATTTGCACACTGAGAGTGAAATTAAAGGTGATACGCATTGGTTCTCACACATTGTTTTTTCTTCTTCTTTTTTTTAAGACGTTGATTTTCACACTGTGAGATGCAAATTGGCTGTGTTACATCGCACTGTTGTGAAGAAAAAAAAGAGTTTAGCCGGAGGGCAAAGCTCTCTGTCTACCGAGCAATCTTCGTTCCTACTCTCACCTATGGTCATGAAGTGTGGGTCATGACCGAAAGTATAAGGTCGCGGGTGCAAGCGGCCGAAATGGGTTTCCTCAGACGGGTGGCTGGTATCTCCCTTAGAGATAGGGTGAGAAGTTCAGTCACCCGATAGAGAGTAGAACCGCTGCTCCTACACTTGGAAAGGAGTCAGCTTAGGTGGTTCGGGCATCTAGTACGGATGCCCCTCAAGCGCCTTCCTAGGAAGGCCCTCGATGCACGTCCAACTGGGAGGAGACCCCGTGGCAGACCAAAGACCAGATGGAGGGATTATATCTCCAAACTGGCTCGGGAACGCCTCAGTATACTCCCTGAGAGAGTGGAGGAAGTTGCTCGGGATAAGGAAATCTGGAGGTCTCAGTTGGAACTGTTACCCCTACAACCCGATTCTGGATAAGCGGTTGAAGATGGATGGATGGATGGGCATTTGACTGCATACAGAGAGAGAGAGAGAGAGAGAGAGAGAGAGAGAGAGAGAGAGAGAGAGAGAGAGAGAGAGAGAGACTAGCTGCATGGTGACTGAATATCTGCTTTGACATTGACATAGGATGTGACTTTTATTCTCTTTTGTGTTCAGAGTATTTTTATAAACATTACTGTCTTTGCACGTGTGTGTGTGTGTGTGTGTGTGTGTGTGTGTGTGTGTGTGTGTGTGTGTGTGTGTGTGTGTGCGTGTGCGTGTGTGTGCGCGCGTGCGTGCATGCACGCGTGGCCTTCTATGCTAGCAAAAGAAACATCAAAACAGACATCCCAATAAAAACCATGGCTTAATTAGGACGATACCCAGGCCACTCATAATCAAAAATAAAAAAGAGAGCATTCAAATTTTATAACCACCTAAAATAAAGCGACCCAGATGCACTCCATAAAAAGGCACTCACACACAGAGAGATGCCCCCTCTGCCATCTGGCACTGGAACTATGAAACAGCAGGAAAGATATCTGCCACATTGGAAAGAAGTGACCCAAAAGCAAACTGGAATGCTATACTTTGCCCTAAACAGAGAATACACTGTGGCAGAATACCTGGACACTGTACAAGGATTCACACTCACATTTTGTGCTTTTAACTATTGAAAAATAGCAGATCTACAAGCTCACAGCGAGGCACCGAGTGCGGCGCAGCGAGCTTGTAGATCTGCTGTTTTTGAAAAATCATGAAAATGTCTTTGAATATTTCAAATCCTTCTAAGGTTTTTTGAAAAACTTATGTTTCTATGTCAGTGGTGCTCAAACGTGTTTATGTGAAGGACCCCCAAAATGATATTTATTTGGCCACGGACCCCCATCTCAAAATATTTAGTTCCAGGGACCCCAGAAGCAAAATTTGAGTTACAAATGTTCGCTTAAAAAAATAATATATTCAAAGATTTGCACACATTTTTACGACAAAAAATACCAAATCTACAAGCTTGCACCGCGCTGTGAGCTTGTATATCTGCTATTTTTCAATAGCTAAAGTATAAAATAATTAAGGCCCTTCCACCTTGGGCCCTAGTGACTCAGTCTCTCTTGGGCTAATGTTCACTCATCAACGTTAACATACTGTATATAAATGATATAGTTGATTATTGAAAGTGGGTGGTCCTCCCCTTTGAATAAAAATGGAGAAACACTAAACATACACTGTACACATAGACACTTAAAAAAATAATAATAAAAATTAACACTATACATACAAACAGAGCAATTACCTTTAAAAGCTTTTGAAAATCAACTGCTATTTTCTGCACAACCTCTCCTACGTCGCCAACTATTCCGGACATCAAATGCACATTTCCTATGGTTTTAGTATGTTCGATTTGCCTCAGATGCAATGTAACAACCCTGTGTATCGAAACCCACTTTCGATTGTACATACTGTCTTGTTTTGATTGCATTGTTCCACTTTTGTTTTGGCAATACATATCGTCACATGTCGGGCAGAAACCTTGTACCTCCAAGTTTTATATTTTGAAAGTTTTTTTTTCGTAAAGCAAAGCCCTGCTTCATCATACAAGACTGTCGCACAGGACATGCACGCACGCACGCACACACACACACACCCACGCACGCACGCACGCACACACACAGGCACACTCCAGCCTGACAGGAAGTTGTCATTGGGAGCAGCTGTGGGTCAAGACCATTCTCTGCCACTCTGACACTGTGACACACGCATGCACGCACGCACGCACACGCACACACACACACACACACACACACACACACACACACACACACACACACACACACACACACTCCGTCACTCCATATTACTGTGTGCGTAAGAGACTGACAGTGCTAGTGCCACACTGTTAAAAATAGCATACTTTCATAGTGTGAACTGCTTTTAAGGCTGATCGAAGGAGGCCTGTGTGTGTGTGTGTGTGTGTGTGTGTGTGTGTGTGTGTGTGTGTGTGTGTGTGTGTGTGTGTGTGTGTGTGTGTGTGTTTGTGTGTGTGTGTGTGTGTGTGTGTGTGTGTGGCTCTGTATAGGAGTTGTGTGACCACCGATAAAAAAAAAAGAAGTGTCTGTCTCTTTGTTCATTGCCTCAGGGCGACAATGTGCAGCCACTTTTGCTCAGGCACTGTCACCATAAGCCAGGGATGCCTGTGTAGGGGCCAGTGTGTGACTATTGTCATGGCCAGGCCATGTACAGTAGTAACCTTTGTACTAGCAATAGTAGCAATTAGGCTGTACCGTCAGGTCGCATGTAAAAATTGGCCTGATGGTGGCGCTAAATGGGACGGATCCATGTTGATGACATGACCGTTTTCGTCTGTCACGCCTCATGTCACGCTCCATATATGGACAAGATCCCTGATGTCATCAATACCAAGATCCCTGATGTCATCGAAGCCTATGGAATGCCCATATATGGGCATATTGTGTCAGTCTCACGATAACCAGTGTGGTTGTTGCGACGCGAGTCACACTTGCAAATGAATTCCATCCTTGACACCTCCATTTAGAATAATGGAAGTCAATCTTCTGAATGGCAATGTTTCTGAATGGAGATGTGTAACCGCTGTCAGGGTAGAAACCTTGTATGTCCAAGACTGTTCCTTTATTTATTACTATTTGAAAAATCATAGAAAATTTTGAAAATAGCCGGTTACACATCTCCAAATTTCTATGATTTTTCAAATAGTAAGAAATAAAGGAACGGTCTTGGACATACAAGGTTTCCACCCCAACAGGATATGGGTCTATAACGCTGGGTGTATTTGAAATGTCCTGTGTTGGTACACAACCATAATGGAAGAAGCAACCTTCAGCCCCCGCGCGCTCTGCTGCAGAGCCCATTAAGGGATCAGCTCCAAGGTTACACTCCCTCTTTGTGTTCGCTCCGCAGCATCATTACTTTACAAACAAATGAACGCTTGACTAGCCGCGCGCCTCAATTTGTCCTTAGCTGGTGGCATGGCTGGGCTCCCCCGACTCACAGAGGAGCTATAGAATAATAACACTGTGGAGGGGGAGAAAAAAAAGAGAAGCCTTTCCATTCTCTTTCATTCTCCCTGCCAGCTGGCGGGTTTGTCTGTCAAAGTCAATAGTTTTTTTTCTACCCGTGCACAAAGGTGAGAGCGATTTGTTCAATGATGATGTTAAAATAGCACGATTTAGTTGAATTTCTGCTGCGTTAATAATAGTATTGTATAGTACTGTACTGGAAAGGCTACCTATTGCAACACAACGCATCGCAACAACGCAACGCAACAACGCATCGCAGAAATAATTAAGGGTCAGCCCTGCAGGTTAGAAGAGGGTAAAGCAAGAGAGAGGTGAGGTTGAGATGGTTTTTGGACATGTGCAGAGATGTTGAGGATTATATATAGGGGCCTTTTCCAATCAATCAATCAATCAATTTATTTACTCACGACCATGATCACATGGTATGGAGCACAGATTATATACATATAGTATACAATACATAACAGTATAATACAATATTCAAACAGACGTAGCAAAAAGTGGGCATGGCAAACATTATTTGAACAAGGGTATAACACTCTTTAGGAAAGCACCCAGTTTACAAATAACTTTTGGCTTGTCGTTTTGTAGTAATAATATCAATTTCCACAAAGATGGCTGGTTTAAGTAAAACTTCGGCAAGTATTTTTTTCTGAAATTCACTATGCTAGAGTTCTTGCACTCAAACAATACATGAAACTCATCCCCAACTCTGTTGTCATTACACAAATTACAAAACCTCTGGCTTCTTTCCAACCCTTTATATCTGCCAGTAACCTTTGGTATTCTTGTGTTATTTAATCTGAAATTACAAATGGCCCGTCGATAGTTAGGATTTTCACACAGCAGGTATTTTTCCAGTTTAAACTCTTGTTTAAACTCCACATAAATGTCACATGATGTCATGCTGTTAAGTTCACTTTTCCACTTTTGCAAAAACTGATCTTTCATCCTTTGTTCGACCGTTAGTTTCAACCAATTAAGGCTGCATTTCTGTGTCAGCCAGATATAGGACAAACCACAGTCATCCAGTATCCGCTTGACCTGGGCGACCCATGGTGAAGCATATACGCCTGTATTAAACAGGTTAAGCAGACAGTTGTACATTATTCTGCTCAGTTTACTCTCTTTACCTTCAATCAGCCTGGCCCAGTAGCCGATAAGTCTCATTTTAGCTGAAATACTAATTGGGTATCTCCCCAGCTCTCCATACACCATGTTACTACAGGTATTTGTTTTTACTTTTAAAATGTATTTGAGGAATTTAAGATGTAACTTTTCTAATCTTTCCATTTTTTCAAACCCCCATACTTCACAAGCGTACAACATAACTGGCGAAACCAGCTTGTCGAAGAGGTCTAATGCAACATTTACTGGTAGATTAAAGGTTCTACATTTACTGAGGAGGGAGTACATGGCTCGTGAGGCCTGCTTGTTCAACTCTTCAATAGCAATCTTAAATGAACCATTATAGTTCATGGTGACTCCAAGATATTTAAAACTATGGACAACCTCTAAATTTTCTCCATTACAGTCAAACTTCAAATTTCTGGTGTCTGCTTTTCTGTTTCCAAAAACTGTAACCTTTGTTTTTTCACTATTAATTTTCAATTTCCACTTTTCACAGAAACCACACATCTGATCTATTGCCTTCTGTAGTCCCTCCTTTGTATTAGACATGACAATCGTGTCGTCTGCGTACAGCAATAACATAAGCTGGAAGTAGCTGTCAATAGTTGCATCATCAAACTTGATGGACTGGCAGCCATTGCGTATAAGGTAATCCTCTAGATCATTAATAAATAACGAAAACAGTAATGGCGACAGATTTTCTCCCTGCCTGACTCCTGCTAGACTTACAAAGAACTCTGACTTTATGCCATTCACAAAAACACATGATTTAACATTTTCGTACATATTCCTTACAACTTCCATAAATTTACCCTTGATACCTACTTTTGACATTTTATACCAGAGGGCATCCCTCCAAACTGTATCAAATGCCTTGCTGTAATCTATAAAGGTACAGAATAGTCTCTTCTTTTTAAAGCATACTAGATCAATAATATGCTTCAGGACAAAAATATGGTCAGTAGTAGAGTAATTTTTCCTGAATCCTGCCTGATTTTCACTCAGGATAGAGCTATTCTCACAGAAGTTAGTCAGTCTTGTATTTAGTATATTTGTAAACAGTTTACCCAAACAACTCAGAAGCGTGATGCCTCTATAATTATTACAATCATCAATATTTCCTTTCTTCTTGAAAATTGGTACAATCAGACCATGCGTCCACTCCTCAGGGAAGATACCAGAGTCAAGAATCTTATTAAACAAGGATACATATAGTGGCATGAATATGTTTGCTGTGCTTTTAATGTACTCGTTCAGAACTTGTTCAATTCCTGCTGCCTTGCCCGTTTTTAATTTAGAAACAACTTCCTTGATTTCCTGCTCTGTGAACCTAACATTTAGAACACTATCATCATGGGGATGTGTTTCAGCGTCACTCTCTGGTATTGGGCTCATTTGCACCTCCCAGTCTGATAGTGCCCTAAAGTGGTTGAGGAGATCTTCCGGTGGGATTGGACAATGTTCCTTCTTTCCACCAGGGCCATTAAGCATCTTCCAGTAAAGCTTTGGATTTTTAGTCTTTGTACTCAACAGTTCTCTATTAAAAGAGTTCCAATGTTCTCTCTGTGCTTTAAATATCTCTCTCTTATATTCTTTACTCTTTATCCTTACACTTCTGGTAGTGGCCTCATTTCTGTGTACTTTACTTAATCTCTTTGCTTTAAGGTATTCTTGTCTTTTTAATCTACACTCTTTATTAAACCACACAGTATTTTTATTTTGTTTCTGAGCATTTCTAGGTCTAGCTTTACTTTTAGGAAATGTGGCTACTGCACTACTAATCAGGATACTACTTGCTTCCCTTGTTATTTCATCTATTGATAGTTCATCTTGATCAATTAACAGTTTGTTCACTTTGTCAATCTGTATATGTTCTATGTACTCATCCACCTTGTGTGCATCCCATTTCCCAATTAGGTTATCACTATTTTCAGCATACTTCATTGAGCCCTTGGCCTTGGCCTGGTGATGAACCCTTTCAGTATTTGCTTCCAAGGAAACTTCTACCAAACAATGTTTATCTGAAAACAGGGGGTCAAATTCATGTACACAGAAACCTCTGACCTTGCTCACAATAAATGGGGAGCCAATAATATAGTCAATTAGGCTATTTTCAACTGTAGTTACTTTTCCAATGTTTCTGTCGGCCCCACATCTTCCGTTCATGATGCATAACTCAAGATTTCTGCATAGATCTAACAACGCGTTGCCATAGTTTCCGAAGTCTCTGTGTACATCAGCTGATTTTCTTTTTAAAGGGATGTTGAACCTTTCCATCTTTCCCATATGGCACTCAATTTCACCAATGTTTTCGTCAGGGTTCCACCTATCACCCTCTACAACGACAAAATCATCTCTTTCTTGTGTATGGGCATTCATATCCCCACAGATAAGGAAATAATTATTTTCTACTCCAATGTCAACAACTATTTGCATTAGTTCGTCGAACATGCCTACATTCGAATATCTAGTGTTGTATGGTGGGATATAAACCGCTAAAATCACAAAATCCTTGTCATAGTTAAGTGCATTCTTGTTGAATTTTAGGCAAACGCCAATCTCGCTATTTATACATTTTAGCACACATGCATCTTCAATTTTCAAGTTCACAGCTATTATCACCCCTCCAGAGCGCCAGTTTGTTACCTTGTGTCTGTTACTAACAGCCATTGAGAAACCCATAGATTTAAATTTGTCCAGCAGCTCAGGTGTATCGACATCGTCGGTTTTAGTTTCATTTAGGCACAGTACATCATAGTTTTTACATTTTTCAATGAAATCCGGTGTATCCAACTTACTTCGTATCCCACAGACATTCAAGGTAAGAATCCGTAGAACCAAGGGGTCGGTCCTCCTCCCCCCATGTCCAGACGCAGCCTCTTCTGTCTGTGCTCCATGTCTGTCCTATACATCAATGCCAAAGTCTTTGTAATCCACATCCTCGCATCCAATCAGGAACAGGTCATCAGGGGTGTTAATTGTGACATATCGGCCATCAGTTTTACAGATGACTTTGCCGTCCCTTACAAATGTGTGTTGGCATTTTTCTTTGGCATACCAGAATAGCTTGTTTCTCATGCGTGTGAGGTCATCGCTGATGTAGACTTCCTTGTACTTATCCACATTTTTCAGCTCTGCTTTCTTCTTCATCAGATCTGCTTTTTTCCTCCTGCTCACAAATCTGACAATTGTAGGTCGCCTACAATTGAGACCAGCAAAGAACCGGTTCTAGTTCTTTCTCCCGCCTATTATGGGATGAACCAGAGGTGAGCTTTTCCACCAAGAACTGGAGTTGGTTCTGAACCGTAAAAGTTGGTTCTGAACTGGAACCACAATATCCTTGGTTTTTGTGGTTCCAGAGCCAAATCCTTGGCTCTGGTTCAAATCTGGTAGAAACGCAAGCACGTACCAAGGTTCCCAAGAAAGTTGAACCGGCACTGGTTCTGGAACCGGTTCTTTGCTGGTGGAAAAGGCCCCTAGGAGAAGGATACTGAAGATGGAGCTGCCAGGTTAGAGGAGAAAAGGAAGACCAAAGAGTCGGTGAGGAAGTTGCAAAGGGTACTGTGAAAAATATATCTCTATTTATCCAAACCCTTCATCATGACCATAAGATATGACTTGGGCGCTGGGATTGATGGATGGATGGATGGATGGATGTAATTCTTTAGAAGCACCTGACAGTACAGTTCAGATACAAGGTCTCAGTAAGGGCGGCCGCACTTTGGCACTCGCCCTCCCTCCAAGGTCTACTAAGTAATAGGACAAAAGAAAGCACTATGGCGTGTTTACATTGGGGTCCTTCTGTACTCATTTCATTGAGACATTAAATAGAGCTTTTTTTCTCAGCTGAAAACGCCAAGGCGCTCGCCTAAAAAGCAATATTCAGGTGTCCGAGTTCAATTGAATATAATTTAGCTGAATTAGCACTCAGAATGCAGAAGAAAGCGCCTCTCCTGCACACACAAATGCCCAGCACAACACCAAGTTGCGGCGCTCCTGTTATAAACAATTAACAGTGGTTTTACTTGAGTAAAAGTACCAATACGGCAATGTAGAAATACCCTGTTAGGGTGCCCTCACACCAAAATACCTGGAGTGGAAATCCGCCAATGCATTTTAATGAGAATGAAGCATTTTTTTGCAGAAATCCTAGCCTAGTTCCAGACCCTGAATCGCTAGCCACACCCCTTTAATTTTTTTGTTTCGGCGATTCAGGTCTAGAATCGCTCTCAATGAGGAGGCCTGCCTCGGTTGAAAATCCAAACGGGCGAATCAGCGTCGTGAATCAGCGTCTTGTGATCAGCGTGGGTGGGGGTTTCCCAGAACTCATGTGTGTTTCCAAGTACACCAGCGCCGCCGCCGTACCGTACCGCACATCGTGTCGCGGTAAAATGCGGTAAAATGCGATCGTATCGATCTCGCTATGAAACACCAGTAGCAGGCATGTTATGTTGTGTTTGATTACTAGTTCGTAGTGCTCCTATTCTGACTGTTTCTTTGGTTAGCAAGTAGCACTAGCAAGCAACAGGTTAGCCACTAGCCAGCCAGGCACATAACACTATGTCATGTGTTGGTCGGTGAACCAATCGCTGAACAGTGCCTCATTTTGGCAACGCCCATCCCTGCAAACGCTGTGGGCGGAACTGACTTCAGACTGAATAATGACGTGAAACGAAATGTCAATTCAGGCTGAGTGTCAGGCTACAGAAATCCTCTACTGGCAAAAAATGCACCATTCTCATTGAAATGCATTGGCGGATTCCACTCTAGGTATTTTGGTGTGAGGGCACCCTTACAAGTGAAAGTCTGGAATTAAAAATGCACTTGAGTAAAAGTACAAACGCATTTGCAAAATGTACTTAAAGACAAGTACCAAAAGTAGATAGTACGCACTCACTATGCAGAATGTCCCATTTCACAAGTTTCCACATATATAAATAATTTGAAAATAGCAGGTCTACATGCTCACAATGAGTCGCATTGAGCTTGTGCATTGGCTATTTTCAATTGGCCAAAATGTATATCCACCTGTTTTCGCAATACTTTACTGTAGCATTATCTGTGGGACACTTCCGGTTAACAGCAGACATACAAGCTGCAACCGTTGTGAGCTTGTAGATCACACTCGGCTGTGCAGCGGAAATGCTGCTCGCCTTCTGTGCAATGCACGATGGGATGTTGGAAAGTTGTGGATAGGGCTGAATTGGTTAGTGTATGTTTTGTAACACTAATCAAAATCTACAAAGTAACAAAAAGTTCTAGAATAATTGTCGTGGAGTAAAAAGTACAATATTTGAAATATATTGACAATTGGAAATACTCCGGTAAAGTAAAAATACTTGTACTGAAGGACACAGTAGAACTTGAGTAAATGTACTTAGTTACTTTACACCACAGTCAGAGACAATTGAAAACATGTGCTGCGCTCCAAAACATATTGATGGACACGGGGGCCTTATACAAAGAATCTATTCATAGAAATAATTGCAGTTACATTACATTTGAATAAATTATACTATATCTGGGTCAGTTAGAGTTGTTTTGTCCATTCAGTGGTATTATACAATATGTACACACATGTAGATGAATGCATGTTGACAAAAAAGTAGCTACTTGAAATGGATTTTGACAGGTGGTGTTCAAAAAAAATGTTGACAACCACTGCATTAGAGCGACGTCTAACCTATAATAGGTTGTGTGCTATAAATATAACTGTATAATTATGTGGAACAACAATGAATACTATAGTAGAAGTGCTGTTATGCAACTGCTTTCACAGGGAAGACCAACAAACAATATTATAGTACAATATTATATAGCTGACAACCAACATGTCATAATTACGGAACCATGCATAGAGGTGTGTGAACTAGGGCATTCACGAATAGTGATTTTTAGTATTCGAATTATTCGACCTCAAAGTATTCGAATAGTCGAATATTCGACAGGACTGGCCAAACTGTCAAATATTAAGTAAGCAAGAGGCGAACATTGTGAAAATAGTCGATCTACATGCTCACAACGCCTCACGTTGCGAGGCGTTGTGAGCATGTAGATCTGCTATTTTCACAATATTTATCTGCGGAACCGAGTCACATTAAATGTAATACCTACAATTCCAAGTGCTTGTCAGGGATGAGGGTCCCCAGTTCAAATATGTTTATTTTGGGGGTCACGGCCTAAACAGGTTTGAGAACCCCTGGTATAGAGCATTAACAAATGCATCCACCAGGGGCATTGACAACTCATTTTTATGACTTCCTATCTAGCCAAGCTTTATAAACTATATATTTTTTAAAGAGAGAAAAGAAAAATATTCGACTTCGGTGAACAACATCGAATAGTGACTTTGATATTCGGTGAATGCCCTAGTGTGAACCATGCATTGGAGGAAACCATGTTAGGCACCAACCTGCTCCCCGGGAGCAACTAGGGGTTCAGAGTCTTGCTCAAGGACTCTTCGACACTAACTCTGGAGGAGCCCGGGATCGAACTGGGAACCCTTCGGGAACACTCTGTGTTCTAATGGCGGTTTCTCTACCCCTGAGCCGATGCAGCCCCGCATTACTTACTTACTTAATTACTATGAAAAGCTCCTCCGGCACGTCACACTTTTGCCCCTACACTTATCTCTGGCACCGTTGGCCCTATCGATGCCAAACTTTGCACACACACTCCTTGGATGGCAATTCACAACCTCCGCCCCTGATTTCTCAAATGGCCCTCTTCTAGCGCCACCATCAAGGCTGAACACACTGCTCCTACAGATTTGGGCCAAAAATCACGCAAAGCAGTACACAGTAACTCTAAAGTCATGTCATAAACATGGATCTGTCCCATTTACCATATGCCCTCCTGAATGGCTACGATTGCCTTCTAAAGTGTGTGTATGCGATGTGACGGTCACTTAGCTCCCGATTAAGATTCAATACTTTATTGCCATGTCAACAGAGTTGATTGGAATTTGATTAGGGAGTTTTACTGTTCCTCTTCGTGCTGGATAGAACATCAAGGTCTTCATTAACACAAGCCAATGCTGTCTGTCTTCTGCCCAATTAATAAGGGGATTTTATAAGATATTTGACCATCTGCAAAGTAAATCGTTACCAAGAAATGTCTTCACCAATGTGTTTCTAAAGGTGTGTAATAATGTGTACTAAAGGGTTGAAATTCAACTCCCGGGGGAAACCTCATAAAAAACTGATTTGTGTTTGTGTTCCATTAACTTTACTATACAGGAAAAAAACACAGAAAATAAATATGCTTTAAGTAGCATGTGAGGGGTCAAACTAGGGTTTTGTCATGATGCTGAATCCATTGCAAGCATTTGTTTTGCACGAAAAACATTCCTTAGACTAAAAACGGACCCACAAAACGATGGTTTAGTGATGAGTCATCACTTTTCACCGTTTTGTGGGGGGCCATTTGTAGCCCACGGAATGTTTTTTGTGCAAAACACATGCTTGCAATGGATTCAGCATCATGAAAAACCCCTAGTTTGACCCCACACATGCTACTTAAAGCATATTTTCTGTGTTTTTTGTCCTGTATAGTAAAGTTAATGGGACACAAACTTTCATCATTTTCTTTTATGGTTTCCCCCAGGAGTTGAATTTCAACCTTTTAGTACATATTACACACCTTTAGAAACACATTGTTGAAGAAATTTCTTGGTAACGATTTACTTAGCAGATTTAATTATGTTTCCCTTATTAAATGCTGCACTTGCGGCACCTGGTTCTGTCCGAGCCCTTTCATCTCTTTCTCCACAGATCTTCTCCGTGTCTCCTTGGGTCTGCCTCTTTCTCTCTTTACCCCGGTGGCGTCCATCTTATGGCTACCGCTGGGATGACACTTGGGGTCCTTTCTGCACACGTGTCCGATCCACATCCACCTTCTGAACTCCATGACACTTGACAGTGGAGTCACGCCTGTTCTCCTGTAAAGCAGTGGTTCTCGACCTTCTCAGGCCGCGACCCCTAAACTATTTTAACTGGGGACCCCCAGACGAGCACTTGGAGTTGAGGCATTACATTTTGTATAACACAGGTCTATTGAGAAAATAGCAGATCTACATGCCTACGACGCCTCGTGATGCGAGGCGTTGTGAGCATGTAGATCTGCTATTTTCACAATTTCTGCCTCTAATATTTAGCCAATGTTTAGTTTGCTCTTTTAAAAGTCCTTAAATTGTCACTTTAGAAATGTGCAGATACTCTCTATATCTACACTTAAACTTTATGTTGGTTTGTTTACAGTTGAGTGAGAAAACAATGTTACATATTAAGTTAATCATCAGGGGACCCTCCAAAATAATTTGGGGACCCCCCTGGGGTCCAGGGGGGTCCCCAAAAGACCTTTACCACTGCGGTAAAGGTCTTCATTGGAGACAGCCGTGGGCCAGAATATCCTTAGAATTCTCCTAAGGCATCTTCTTTGGAACACGTCCAGCTTGTGACAGATGGCCCGTGTCACTTTCCAAGACTCTGCCCCATACGGGAGAACCACGAGGACGTTGCTCTTCAATATGCTCAGTTTGGTTTCTATGCTGATCTTGTGCGATCTCCATATTGTCTTTAATATGTCAAATCCATGCATAAAGGTGTGTGTGTGTGTGTGTGTGTGTGCGTGCGTGCGTGCGTGCGTGCGTGCGTGCGTGTGTGTGTACTGCTGTGGTTCTCAAGGTGTTAAGTAATCAATCAATCAATTTACAATTCTCAATCTGGGCATTTAGCAGACACTCTTAATCCACTTGCTATAAGCAAGGTTAAGGCTAAACATGCACATATGCAACGCCCCGGGGTTTGAACTCGGGTCCCTCGCACGCAATGCCAATGTCTAGACTAGAGACTCTAGCCAAAGGGATATCCCCATGATATTCGACTTTTAAGTCATAAGGCTGAGGCTGTGACGTGAGGCACTCGGATACACATAGAAATATTAATCTATCATCAGTCTAACCATAATTAAAACTTTGATTCGTTGAATATTTTATTAGACAAAAATGAAGAACAGCACAACAGTCAAAACAAAACAAATGTAGTACAGCACAAGTACAGTCAAACAGTCCTCCTCGGGCCCACCTTACCAATCATCACCACGAAAGTGTGGGGTGGCTCAAAGTAGCTGACAGAGTACAGCATCTTGCAATGGGCCTGGTGTACAAGATACACTACACCTCCAAGATACCCATGTACCTGACAAACTACTTCCTAAAGGTCAAGGATGTCCACGATCACAACACCAGAGGCAGCTCCACTAATCATCATCAATGTAGATTTAACACTAAACAAGGCTCTAATTCGTTCTCCTGCTATACCATCAACATGTGGAACGCCCTTCTGCAAGCCTTAAAGGAGAGCAAATCCCTAGCCTCCTTCAAAATCGGTATGAAAAGTCACCTTCAGGCGGCTGCTACCTGTGACTTGTAAATAGACTAAGCCCCCATGCTCCCCCCCACCCTTTTTTCTGCCTTCGTATTTGATATTATGCTTTTTCTGCTTTTGAAATTGATATTATCCACGATAAAGTACTGTGTTCTATCCGTCTGTCTTTCAATGTTATATGAGACACTTAAAGTGTGGTTCCTGTGGAAATAAGCCTCTGCTTTCTAGGATCTCCTTTTAGTTGACCTTGTACCAGTGATTTGTACAGTCATGAAACTGTACTTTTTTCTATTGCAAACTTCTAATAAATTCTTCAATCAATCAATCAAACACCCTGTCTAAAAGGAACGCACCATGTCCTTGCAGTCTTTGTTTCCATATTCAATTCATCAACATTATCAAATTAACAATCAATCAATCAATAAAACAAAAACCCAGATGTTCTGTATGAGTGCGTGAAAGATTGAACATAATCGTTTTGTTACATCTTGCGGGTAAATCTACTTGGGTTCAGGTTTCCTTTGTCTTGTATGCCCGTACAGCATCGTTACAGGAGTGTGCCTATACGCGAGGATGCGTGGGTGTTCTGCTAATTAGTCGAGCAAGAAACTTCCTCTAATTACTACAACATTACACACCGTGTAATGAATGCACCTTGAAAATAACAACTGGGTAATGATGCAGAAGGGCGTGCGCGTGCGTGTGCGTGCGTGGGTGCGTGCAAGTGTACACACAGCATGTGTGTGAGACTCAAATACATTAACTTCAAGAGGAATGACGTAATGATCATTATGCAATACGAGGGAGCGCAAGTTGATCAGGGGCGTCAATTGGGTATGGCAGGGGTATGCAGCTGCCATACCCTGGGTCCAGGGGGGAGAATACAAGTTACTTTAAAATATAAATCCATGAATGTCTCTTAGTCTATCTGTGATGGTTATGTTGTTAAATTACATTAAAATAACTACAAATGCAAAATGTAACAAGCTATTATAATTATATTCTCCACACTTGTATTCTCCCCATCTTGACAAGATGGTATATTCCCAGGTTCCGTAGGTCAGCTGCATAGGTGCAATGCATTATTGTTAATTGTGGCGCGTTTACTACATTATGCCAAGTAGCCGCACTTGAACAACCGTTCCAGACTGCCATATCCAGCCCAAGAAACCATAGAAATTTTGGGGGAAAAAATAGAATGTACTTCTTAAAATAAATGTATCATGCCTGTTGCTAAGGTATGGCAACATGACTGGTGTCTTGCGCGCGTGCAAGACACCAGTCATGTTGCCATACCTTACCTTTTTCTGAACTGACACCACTGAGTTGAATGTATTGTAAGCACAACCAATTTCTCTCTTGAGCTTGTATATTATCTGCTATTTTTTGTAATAGTCAAAGTATAAAATATGGTTAAAGTGGTTAAAATGACTGTGACGATGCTATATCAAAACATTTTGCTGTGGAAAAAACTGGACTAAAATGTTAGGGAGGGACTAGTGGAGAAGAGATCCTAGTAGAACGAAAAGACAAGTCGTTTTATGTTCGGTTGCACTCGGGTGTTACGCTCTGCTCTGAAAATGGCAGATCTACAAGCCCATAACGTGTCACACTGCAACGTGTTGTGAGCTTGTAGATCTGCTATTTTCAGCATGCAACCAAGTGTAAAATCAGGCATCAAGTCCCGCCAAAATACATTTTTTGACGTCAAAATCAACCGTACATATAGTTGCCTAAAATCAGACTAAAAGTGAAACTTTTCAGATGACTAAAATATGACTAAAACCAAAATACATTTTATTCAAAAGAATATGACTAAAACTGAATCAAAATCTCCAGCTGTCCGTCTGTCTGTCAGTCAGTCAGTCAGTCACACGTCACACGTCACACGTCACACTTTTGCCCTGCTCATATCTCCGCAACCGTTGCCCCGATCCATGCCAAATTTTGCACACACACTCCTTGCCTGCCAAACCACAACCTCCACCCATCAATTCTCACATGGCCCTCTTCTAGCGCCACCATGAGGCCAATTCTTGCAAAACACATTTTTGGACACTACTCCTACAGATTTTTCCCTAAAATCACGCAAATCGCTACACAGTATGTCTAAACTCATGTCATCAACATGGATCTGTGCCATATAGCGCCACCATCAGGCAGATTTTTATTTTTTATTTTTTCAGGCAGAGTTGGCTGTAGATGGAAAAATAACTCATCAAGTACAGTGCAAATCAGGTCTGTTTTACTAAGCATGGAGGGTTTAAGTCAGGGGTCTTCAACGTTTACAGGCCAAGGACCCCTTAGTTGAGAGAGAGATGAAGCAGGGACCCCCACAACCTGTTCATAGATTCCATATTGTTTCATCTTTTGACAGCACGATCATCATTGTATTTTGGATTCATATCAATTTGTGTTTTCAGATGTTTAACCACTTGAACTGTCAACTTAATAAACTTGACCTTTCACTCTGTACTTAGTCTGCTCTTTTTCCCCTCTACACCAGAGCTCTTTTGCCGAAAATAGCCGATCTACAAGCTCTCGCGTTGTGAGCTTGTAGATCTGCTATTTTTGGCTATAGTTCTCAGAATATGGACACTATTGGGTTTCAAGTGGTTAATATAAAAAAGGAGAAAAAAGTTTCTATCACACAAAGATTTGGAGGACCCCCTGTAGTAACTCTGAGGACCCCCTAGGGGTCCCGGACCCCCTGTTGAAGACCCCTGGTTTAAGTGGTTAAACTAACCGAAGTGATATTGATGAATTCCAGATAATTTATCAAAATATTCTGAGGCACACCTGGACTGGCATCAGGGCACCCACTTTGGAAACCCTATCTAGACAATATAATTATACCAATGGACCTGACCACTTGTACCATGGTCGTGTTTGAGATTGTGACAGAGGGGCACCTAATTGAGTTCATTCATTGTTCACATTATTGCACTTTTATACATCCTATTCAGAATATCGTCGTTGTCATGGGGTTCAAGTTCAACATTAACCTCGCCACCGTTGTCTTTGTCACAGTAAGGAGAAGCAACGGAACACTGAATGTCAACCACCTCACTTTCAAATTCATCAGTAGAATAATCTGGACCATAGAGCCACCTGTCCATTTCATCCATGAAAGCATCATAACTCAGTGATTTAACTTTGAACCATTTCTGTTGTGCATCTTCGGCCTCATCATAAGTACTCATAAAATCACAAAATGCACTTTGTTTCTCACTTAAAGATTTACATTTATCGTGGATAAAGGCAGGCAACATTTTGTTTCAGAGTACAGTTACAAACAACTTTTCATCAGACTCAAGTTTGTGCAAGTTTGCGCCTCCCTTTTTCCAACAAAAGAAAGTCAGTGTTTTGTGTCAGAGCATAAAACAGAACACCAAGAGTCTGTTGAGGCGTATCTTACCACGGCACGATGTGTTTGTCTTCTTAACGTGTGCCCAGTGCACACAATGCCATTGTTAGGCTACTGTCGGCGCTGCGCCCCATGCGCTGCTTTAGCCTACAAACACTAACCACGCTGATGCCGGTTCGGTCAGCGTAGATTTCCTCCGTTCGATGTGCGGTCCGGTCCAACACCGATCTCCGCTGGCTCTGGCTGGCTGCTGCTGAAGTATCATCCCAGGAAGCGCCCCTATAGCTCCGGGCCAGTCGATCACCTTCAACAACAGCAGCTTGAAGACGCTAGCCTGCTCGGCCCTGCTGGCTGCTGCTGCCACCGCCGTCTCCACTGTAGATGGTCCACTCCACAGTCCACACCAAACACACACGCCCAATACGTGTGCGTGTCCAACAAACTAACCCCGCTGTCTGACTTGCTTCCCTATAAAGCAGTCAGCCGAGGAAGTTTTCGACCTAATGTAGGGCCCAGGTCCAATACCTGGAGCACTAATGGTTGCTGATGGCTGGGTAAGTTTGACGTGTGCTCTCAATAACTGAATTCCCAAACGTTGACGTGAGTTCATAGATTCTTATATTTATTCTGCTCAAAGCCCTATACTTTGCATACAGTAAATACGTAAATAAACAAACAAACAGTCGACATTTAGGCTACAGACCAGTCCAGCACTTGTGAGACACAGTCGAAAACTGTTTCCTCTCTCATCAGACAACACCTGTAGCTTGTTACAGACCCACTTGAATAGGCTACCCAGGCAATTAGGCCTTGACAATGCCCTCCCCTTCAGTGATGTCATCAGAATAAGAAATGAGGCTCAAATGGCTCTTACAGTGACGATATACATGTGCATTTATTTTCTTTTGGTCCAAAAGCTGAAAAGTAAACTGAAGCTAAACTCAAAGTTTTTTGAGCTTGTATATCTGCAAGCTTGTTCATTAATCATAATTGAGGCATGAGTTTGAAATAACCGCGATATTGATTTGTAATCTTATCACCATTATTTCAATTCCCAATAATGACTAAAAAGGACCCCAATGTAAACACGCCATAGTGCTTTCTTGGTGTAAATCCTATTGGCAGACCTTGTATCTGAACTGTTCTGTCTTGTGCTTTTCCTATGCGAACTCTAATAAAGTCAATCAATCAATCAATCAAAAATACAGCTTCAATCTGCCTGACCTTTTAGTGAACAATTAGTGAAATCGATACAGGCTCTGAGGGATGCTACTGGTAACCGGTCAGCTGAACTGATTCATACAATACAATTGGAGAAGGTTCTATCCGTGTGTGTGTGTGTGTGTGTGTGTGTGTGTGTGTGTGTGTGTGTGTGTGTGTGTGTGTGTGTGTGTGTGTGTGTGTGTGTGTGTGTGTGTGTGTGTGTGTTGGGGGGGGGGGGGGTCTCTTTATAGGTACTGTAAAGAGATTGATCTGACCACAGTAACCTGGACTGGTGGGTGGGTGAGTGAGTGAGTGAGTGAGTGAGTGAGTGAGTGAGTGAGTGAGAGTGGTGCGACTAATGGTTTGGAATGGAAACCAGTCAATATGGGGAGAAAGGAATATTGCTTTGTGGTGTGGAGGGGGGAAATAACAACAAAACTTGAATTGCTAGTTACTTTGCAGATGTAGATTAATGTTACAAAACATGCATAAACCACTTGAGGCCCATTCAAAAAAAGACGATCTATAAGCTCACAATGCACTGTGAGCTTGTAGATCTGCTATTTCTCAAAAGATTTTGTATACATTTTACACACCTGAAAACCTGCATGTGAAATGGGACAGTTCATGCTCAATGAGTCCTTCTACTTTGGTACTTTAAATATCTCTTGATGCCAACACTTTTCGTACTTTTACTCGAGCAAATTTGGAATACCAGACTCTTACTTGTAACAGAGTATTTATGCATAATAGTATTGATACTTCCAGTATAAAACATTTCAGTACTTCCGCCACTGAAAGGATTTATGACAGCAAAATGCACGGTCAGGTTCAGATATCTTTTGGCAGCTGTGACTCTGAGAGCTTTAGAACACTAAAGTAAGGGCTTTGCGGTTTTATGTGTAGGCCTATAATTATTCATAATTCAGACAATTACAGCAGCAGTCATTTCGACATTAGTAATGCCTCCTTGCCTGTGCTGTATATTTAAATCAATGTAATGCCACCTTGGTGGATAAAATATAAATACCCAGGGGGCAAAGGAAGGTGTGCTGCATTTGCCCCGACATAAAAAGTTGTCCACCCACCAGAAATATTATCTATGACCCAGTAGGATCACAACCTATATGGACAACCCGGTCAATTTGTACAACAAAGTCCAATATGGCCGCCTCAATATTAGCCCCTATTAGTTTTAATGGGGGGTGAATAGGGCAAAATTTTAAACTGAGGGATATTTTCCACGAAACTTCACAGGTTGATCAATGGTATACATATGAACATTTTTTGTATTGCAAGTTTCCATGAAATCCAATATGGCTGCCACAATATGGCCGCCATAATGTAAGGACCCAGAAAATAGGTTTTGCCTCTAACTTCTGAACCAGATGAGCTAGAAACGCAAACTTGGTGTCTATTTCATGGTGTCTGACCATGGGAGACTCAATGGAATAGCTAATTTTATTATTGGGTGTGTCTGGACCTTTATTGTGCATATTTGCAAGATGGTGGACTCCCAAAATAGAGCTTTAACATAATTTCTACCATGATTGTTGACTGCTTTTGCAAATACAAGCAATATGAATCCATTTGCTAAGATTTATGGCACAGAAGGGACTTATACCTGTATTATTCTTGAGTTTGCATGTTGTCAAAATGGCTGTAAACAAGATATTATATTTCCTGTCCGATTCTACTCTATGTAGTTGTAGCAATGACTTCAGATAAAATCAGAGACCAAAACAATGTATCTTAGAAATTATTTTTTTATTAAAAAAAAAAGAAAAAAAGAGAGAGATTATCTCAATGAAATGAATGCAACTGCCTTTTTGGGTCTTTCACACATAGACATGCACATGCTTTCCAACAACTTCAGCTTCAGGGAAATTATAATGAACACATGATTAAAACAGGCTGCATTATAATGCAAATAATTGCTAGTCACTATCACTGTCATGTGTACCTATCCTGCTGCATCTTGTCTCCATGCAGTCCTTGGCAACGACACCCCAAGTAGCATGCAATTCCCTTCTTCACACATGAAGTTCAATCACCCGAGAGAGACTTGGAGTAGAACCGCTGCTCCTTCACTTGGAAAGGAGTCAGCTTAGGTGGTTCGGGCATCTAGTACGGATGCCCCCCGAGCGCCTTCCTAGGAAGGTCCTCGATGCACGTCCCACTGGGAGGAGACCCCGTGGCAGAACTAAGACCAGATGGAAGGATTATACCTCCAGGCTGGCCTGGGAACGCCTCGGTATACTCCCAGAGGGAGTGGAGGAAGTTGCGCAGGATAAGGAAATCTGGAAGTCTCAGTTGGAACTGTTACCCCCGCGACCCGATTCCGGATAAGCGTTTGAAGATGGATGGATGGATGGATGGCACATGAACAGTTTTTCTGGCAGCCTTTGATACAGCTACATGATATTGCCTTGTCCATTGATATAGGCCAGGCTGGCTCTGTAGATGTACAGGGGACTGCCTTCCCATCACTGAGAGACCATCCATATTCAGTGAAGCAAGGGATGTCTGGCTTCGCGATGTGTGCAGTTTTATCTATTATGGCTGCAAGAGCAGCTCTTTTCAGGTGCAGGCCAAAGGCATTTTCTGTAGGTGGCAGCAGCTTCAACAGGGTTGATCGGTTATTTAGGAACTTGTACACTCTCAGCTTTGCCAGGTCAAAGTCCTCCGAATGGTCAGCTTTTGATGCATATACAGCTATTGTGAGGTCTCTAGCCTGATTCTTTACATCCTCTGAGAGGGAATAAGAGGAATTTTCACCAAACTCCTGAAGTCAGCTCCTGAAGCCAGCCTGGCCTATATCAATGGACAAGGCAATATCATGTAGCTGTATCAAAGGCTGCCAGAAAAACTGTTCATGTGCGAAGAAGGGAATTGCATGCTACTTGGGGTGTTGTTGCCAAGGACTGGAGACAAGATGCAGCAGGATAGGTACACATGACAGTGATAGTGACTAGCAATTATTTGCATTATAATGCAGCCTGTTTTAATCATGTGTTCATTATAATTTCCCTGAAGCTGAAGAAAGCATGTGCATGTCTATGTGTGAAAGACCCAAAAAGGCAGTTGCATTCATTTCATTGAGATAATCTCTCTCTTTTTTTATTTTTTTTTTATAAAAAAATAATTTCTAAGATACATTGTTTTGGTCTCTGATTTTATCTGAAGTCATTGCTACAACTACATACAGTAGAATCGGACAGGAAATATAATATCTCGTTTACAGCCATTTTGACAACATGCAAACTCAAGAATAATACAGGTATAAGTCCCTTCTGTGCCATAAATCTTAGCAAATGGATTCATATTGCTTGTATTTGCAAAAGCAGTCAACAATCATGGTAGAAATTATGTTAAAGCTCTATTTTGGGAATCCACCATCTTGCAAATATGCACAATAAAGGTCCAGACACACCCAATAATAAAATTAGCTATTCCATTGAGTCTCCCATGGTCAGACACCATGAAATAGACACCAAGTTTGCGTTTCTAGCTCATCTGGTTCAGAAGTTAGAGGCAAAACCTATTTTCTGGGTCCTTACATTATGGCGGCCATATTGTGGCGGCCATATTGGATTTCATGGAAACTTGCAATACAAAAAATGTTCACATGTATACCATTGATCAACCTGTGAAGTTTCGTGGAAATATCCCTCAGTTTAAAATTTTGCCCTATTCACCCCCCATTAAAACTAATAGGGGCTAATATTGAGGCGGCCATATTGGACTTTGTTGTACAAATTGACCGGGTTGTCCATATAGGTTGTGATCCTACTGGGTCATAGATAATATTTCTGGTGACATCTTTTTATGTTGGGGCAAATGCAGGTTTCCTAAAAAAAGGCTGGTTTGCCCCCTGGGTAAAAGCCTATATGGTACTGATTAGGGGTGTAACAATAGTAACTGAATCGAAAAATCGATTTTAATTTGTAATGATCTACTATATCGTTTGCAAAAGCAAAATATCATACCGCTTTGGCATTGTATCGTATCGTATCGTTTTAAAAGTCAGTAATCGGTATCGAATCGTTTGCAATGAAAATAATTAATTGTTGGCTTCCAAGCTTGGAGGTCGGCTATTTTCAATATTTTCACCAAAAGGCAAATGTCAGACCCTGCCTCAAAATTCTCTGCATGTCCCTGGTGTGATGCGTTGTTGTGTTGATGCGTTCTTGCTGTGATGTGTTCTCTTGTTGCGACGTGTTGTCGTGTGATGTGTGTTTGTTGTGACGCGCTGTTGTTCTGTGAAGGTTCAATCTGACCTGGGTTACCCTGGCAACCCACCAACGTGGCGAAAAGCCGGGCCAATCAAGCGGACAATGTTGCCTTTGTTTTCTCCTATACTTTGTGGAACGTGTGTGCGTGCGTGCGTGCGTGCGTGCGTGCGTGCGTGTGTGTTATAGTCCATGGGCTAGACGAGATGTTGGTACCATCAAAAGGGACAAAACATATGTGGTATCATTTTGTTCGTATGACATCCAGGAGTGAGAAAATGTATGATAGCAGTTTCAGAAGGCCAGCTGAAGGGCTATAATCGGCATATATCCCATCGACGTTCTATACAGGAGGAAAATACCCAGAAACAAATCTGCTTTAAGTAAGATGTGAGGGGTCTAACTAGGGGTTTGTCATGATTCTGAATCCACTGCAGGCATTTGTTTTGCACAAAAAAACTTTCCTTGGGCAAGGAATGGCCCCACAAAATGATGGTTTAGTGATGAGTCATCACTTTTCACCAGTGTTGTTTTTGTTGACGAGACCATAACGAAAATGATTTCGTTGACGCCCCTTTTTTTCCACGTTTATGACGTAACGTTAACGAGCTGAAATCTCTAGTCTGGTGACGAAAATATGACGAGACGAATGTGTGTTTTCGTTGACTAGACGAGACTAAAGAAAATGTTAGTGTGTGGACAAAGTCAAAATGCAAGACCATTTTCTGCCAACTGTGCGTGCAATTTGTCAGTCAAATAACATATATCCTCCTGTCCTTGTTAGTTACGCCCATCTCCTTGCACGCACAACACATGCAGTGTCGCACACACCGCCGCCCGCCCACACAGGCTCACACAACAGAATCAGTAAACACACTACACAGTCAAACAACTCACTCGAGTCACAGAAGTTGAACACACTGTTATTATTGCACGTCGAGTCTGCTAGCTTTTAGGCTAAAGCCACAAGGGTACGTCTGTGACGTCACACAGCTAAAGCCCTATATCAAGGCACGAACTGTCTTCCGCATGAACGTGACATCACTTGTGAATCCTTAGTTCAGTGGTTCTCAACCTGTCGTCCCCAAATTATTTTGGGGGGGTCCCCAATTGATTAACTTAATGTGCAATGTTGTTTTCTCACTCAACTGTAAACAAAAGAACATACAGTGTATTGAGGGTTTACTGTATGTACATGTCTAAAGTGACAAAGTAAGGACTTTTTTAACCTCTGAAATGACAAATTAAATTGACAAAGGGTCAAATTGTCAAATATTAGAGGCTGAAATTGTGAAAATAGCTGATCTACATGCTCACAATGCCTCGCAACGTGAGGCGTTGTGAGCATGTAGATCTGCTATTTTCACATTAGAACCGTGTTATACAAAATGTTATGCCTCAACTCTTAGTGCTCGTCAGGGTGGGGGGTCCCCAGTTAAAATATGATTATTTTGGGGGTCGCAGCCTGAAAAGGTTTAGAACCACTGCCTTAGTTGACTATGTGTTTCATTTATTTATTTAAAGACACATTTTTCTTTTTGACTAAAACTATTGAGTAAAACTGAACTAAAACCTTTGTGTGGGTTTCGTCGACTAAAACTTGACTAAAACATTTTGAGTTTTAGTCGACTAAAACTAGACTAAAACTATCAGGGATATAAATGACTAAAATCTGACTAAAGCTAAGAAGTATTTCATCAAAAAGACTATATGACTAAGACTAAATCTAAAATGCCTGCCAAAAACAACACCGCTTTTCACATCACTTTTCACAGTTTTTTTAGGGTGTGGGCGCTGATGACGCGGAGGAGGGAACACGCCCCCAGATCCCACAGCATCCCCCGGCGGGAATCGAACCCAGGACCCTCTAGCTGTGAGGCAAGGTGACAGCATGACTGACTGCGTGCCCCCTTCGAATTGCCTTTTTTATGAAAGGTGCTATACAAATAAAACCGCCATGATTGCTATGACTTGCCTATATGTGTGTAGGCCAGGGGTTTTCAAAGTGGGTGACGGGGCACCCTGGGGTGCCGTAACAGCAGTCCAAGGGTGCCACGAGATCATTTGATAATATTTGGAATTTATTTGGCCACTTGAAAAAATATTTAGTATCATTTTAAACTTGAAGTACAAAGTTATTTTCAGTCAGTTCTAACCAAGACGGCTATTATCTCAACGTTTTCCTCGCAACATAATCACTAAAATATCGTCACTGTCGGGCAGAAACCTTGTATCTCCTCGTGTCTTTTGCCCTGCTTCATCATACAAGACCGTCGCACAAAACTAGTGAAAACAGCCGATCTACAAGCACACAACGCCTCGCGATGCGAGGCGTTGTGTGCTTTGGGAGCCCCTGATGTAGGGTACAATTTGCATTTTTTTTTTCAGCGTCCTCATGTGTGCGTGCAGCATTCGTTGCAGTGTCATGTCCTCTGAGTGTGCGTTCATATTCATGCATGCGTGCATGTTCATCGTTTCCATGCTCCGTTCCGGTGTCGGTGGTGTTTTCCTCTTCAGGTGAACATGCTGAGTTTGCGTCATCGCCGCCCGCTTCGCTGTGACGGACGTCACGCCGCACGTGTGACCGCAGGGGTGTCGCACCAAATTCTGGGCCCTGGGTACAGGGATTCACTGCGGGCCCCCCATGAATGTTCTTCATAGGGGAAAGGGGTTTAACCCATTTAGACTGGCAACGCATTATTACGCGTTATTCTGTGCTTTAACTATTGAAAAATAGCAGATATACTAGCTCACAGCTGCGAGTTTAGATCTACTATTTTTGAATATTTCAAATCCTTCTAAGGTTTTTTGAAAAAACTATGTTTCTATGTCAGTGATGCTCAAACTTTTTCATGTCAAGGACCCCCAAAATGAAATGAATTTGGCCACGGACCCCCATCTCAAAATATTTAGTTCCACGGACCCCCCAGAAGCAAGAAGAGTTACAAATGTTCGCTTATTCAAAGATTTGCACACATTTTCACTGTTTTTAAAAAATGGCAGATCTACAAGCTTCAGCGCGGCACTCGGTGCCGCGCTGTGAGCTATGCTATTTTTCAATAGCTAAAGTATATAAAATAATTAAGGCCCCTCCACCTTGGGCCCTGGTAACTCAGTCCCACTTTTCCCCCCCTTGTGACGCCCCTGCGGACGTCACACCACACGTGTTACCGTGACCTCGTCTTTCACAGAAAAAAAACTCTGCCTTTTTCACTGAAAGCTGTCCGGCTGTGACATTCACACCAGCAAACCCCTTCCATAAGTTGTTGCCGTCACGGGCAGAAACCTTGTTTCACAAACCTTTAAAATAAAGACATTGTGCCATGATATTTCTACAACATAATCGTCAGGTATTATGAGTATACATGGAGAAGAGTTCTTACAAAAAAAGTGTACAGAAAGTGTTAAAGGTATGTTTTATGTGGCCACACCCAACCTGCTTATTAAGTATGCCTGGTTGTCAGGTGGGTGGTAACCCAGCTGCCTACCTTGAGCCAAACTAACTAAGACCCCCCCCCCCCCCCCCCCCTCCCAATTTCAGCCAATCAGGAGAAAGTATCCCTTTATCAGCTTCAACTTGATAGTGTTCCAGTTCATTTCTATGTGTTGTCACTTCAAATTTCAATCATTTCATTCCTGATTGGATAAAATTATCATCCCGATCAGAAAATCTTTTACTACTAAAGAAGTAGCGATACTGGGAGAACCGGGAAACACTATAACAAAAACTAGAAAATGGGAAAGTGTATTTTAGTGTTATGGTCAATGATAAAACATTGACAGACTGTGTGTGAACCTGCTCATTTGTAAATTGTTAAACCAAATTACATCAATAACTTGATTAGTACAACGTACTGTTATTG
The DNA here is from genome assembly GCF_963921795.1 of Nannobrachium achirus. Taxonomy (NCBI): domain Eukaryota; kingdom Metazoa; phylum Chordata; class Actinopteri; order Myctophiformes; family Myctophidae; genus Nannobrachium; species Nannobrachium achirus. The sequence continues at coordinate 55,192,059 of NC_137821.1, read as the reverse complement.
AATAGAAAGCAATGTTTATTTGCTATTATGCTGTTTTACTTTGAACATATTGGCATTTTTCCAAGCAAAATGATGTAGTCAGCGGAAGGGGGCACTTCAGTAAAATCAGTATAAGGGGTACTGCAGCCAAAAAAGTTTGAGAACTACTGCTATATAGCATTGAATATCGAGCCATTTAACACTTATTTTAACAAAAAAAAATCACATACTGCCTGCGCCACTGTCTGTGGGGTTTACAAAATATATTGAACCCATGGGAACGTATCAACAAGAGCTCATGACTACACGTTCTTTTTTCCCCCCTCACCACACATACAAGTTTCACGGCGACAGATCCATACATGTAATGAAAAGTCAGAGTTGAACACGGTGAGCCTGTTGTCGGGTTTACATGGACAGGCACGGGAAGCAGGATGAGTCAACATCTCTGCGTGTGTGTGTGTGTGTGTGTGTGTGTGTGTGTGTGTGTGTGTATGTGTGTGTGTGTGTGTGTGTGTGTGTGTGTGTGCGTGTGCGTGTGCGTGTGTGTGTGTGTGGCTATACCCAGCTAGAGATGTTATACAGAGAGCGATGAGCTGTCGGTTCCTCTATGCCTGGTCGTCAAATAAACACTGTAGTACAAGGGTCTTCAACAGGGGGTCCGGGACCCCTAGGGGGTCCTCAGAGTACTACAGGGGGAAACGTTTTTCTCCTTGTTTATACTACCACTTGAATCCTGGCGTAAATACTCCATATGCTTAGAACTTTTGCCAACAATAGCCGAAGCTCACAACGCCTCGAAGCGCGAGGCGTTGTGAGCTTGTAGATCGGCTATTGTTTCGGTAAAGACGTTTGGTGTAGAGGGGAATGAGAGCAGACTAAGTACAGAGTGAAAGTATTTTTTTCATTATTTTACGCTTTTTGAGGTCATTTTTGAATAGAAACACATATATGAAGCTTAATCTTTTTCATAAAATATTTTCGAAACATAATTTTTATTTTAGCATAGTTTTTTCAAGAAAGTTGACTATAGCTCCTTTAAAATAAATGTATCATGCCTGTTGCTAAGGTATGGCAACATGTCTTCACGCGTGCAAGACACGCGCGTGCAAGACACCAGTCATGTTGCCATACCTTAGCTTTTTCTGAACTGACGCCACTCTCAGGCAGCTTTCCCAACCTGTGTCACTTTCGATGGTGGAAATGCCTCCCACTTAGTGGTATACTTACCTCAAAGCTCTGCTCTGAATATTTTTACATTTGGCAAATGTAAAAATATTCCGAGTAGAGCCTTGATGTTTTCTCGCCGGGGTGCATAACATTCGGTGGCCTCCTTAAAGCCCCACACATGCTGCATGAAATAAAATATAACAATCTTGAACCGTAAGGTCGCAAAAAATGTTTCTCCATGGAATCCTTGGAGCATGAATGCAACCAGGGGCGTCACAAGGGGGGGGGGGGGGGGACTGAGTTCCTAGGGCCCAAGGTGGAGGGACCTTAATTATTTAATGCTTTAGCTATTGAAAAATAGCAGATATACAAGCTCACAACGCAGCACCGAGTGCCACGCTTGAGCTTGTAGATCTGATATTTTTGAAAATGTGTGCAAAACTGTATACTGTATGTATTTTTTAAAGCGAAAATATGTGGTTCCGTGGCCAAATACATATCATTTCGGGGGTCCTTCACGTGAAAAAGTTTGAGCACCACTGGTTTAAAAAAAGAACTTAAACCGTCCGATTAATTGGTGCGTCTGCGCGTCTTAACTCATTTCCGGCGATCCCTGTCGAAACCGTAGATTTCCCGCTGTACCACTCTGCGATGCCCAAGGAGCCCGAAGATTTAATTAGCTTTAATCATTATGAAACGATTAAAAGTATGGTCGCTGTATATAGCCGCTTCGGAGACTTTAGGCCCGCCTCATAACTGTATCCGGTCGTATTTCCTGTTTAGACCGGATCTAGGTTTCCATATCCGGTCTGAAAGCCAATCATAGCTCCCGGCCCATATGTTTTCCTTGTAAACAAAGGAAGGAGCGTTTTTTTTTTATTTGGTAGCTGTTTGATTCCTCTACCCGAGTACCCACCAGGCATATGATCCGCGCACATATTGTCTGCTATGTGCGCGAACGTGCCCATGTGTTACCATAGCGCACAGCTGGCTGTTTCCAATGTTTTCTTATGTAAACACTGGCGTATACAGCAGGATACTGCCTGGCAACGGATTTGTCTATTCCAATGGATTTTTTTTTTATTCGAAAGCTGTCATCTTGTCTACCGGTCTACTACATGAGTCATGCACAGTTCATGGACTATGCGTGCACGTGCCCACGTTAAAAGGTAAGGACAATTTGGCAGGAAAACTGTTCAGCCTATGTTTAAAATAGCAGCATATGAGTTAATAAGTCGGTTTGACAAAGGGACAAAACCTCCTAACTCCACACTTTCTGCCAAACCAGCAAACTCCACCCGATTGGCCCTCTCTTTTTTTTCATAAATATGTGCTATTGAACACCCTTTACGTCTGTGTGTTGGTTAAAATAATATTGAACCAATGAAAAGTAGTAAAAAGCCCTTCGGTCAAAACTCCTCTTGAGCTCATTTTCCCAAAAATCAACATTTTGGAGTTAGGAGGTTTCGGCCCGACAGCAGAGATATGCATAGAATCTGGTCAATATACTGCATCTCAAAAATAGCATATCTGCAGTCTCGCACTGTGAGCTGCTATTTTTAATAGTTAAAGCTCTCTCTCTCTCTCTCTCTCTCTCTCTCTCCCCCTCCCTCCATCCAACGCCTCATTAGCCATCAGTCATTATCACCCCGCCGCTTTGATCAAAGGGGGAAGAACACGAGACTGTTTTTAATCACTGACTTTCGCCGCCGTCATTGGAGGCGTCTATTTCCATTCCTCTTCCTTATCGCTCTTTTAATATCCGCGACCACCAGGAGGCTGGAATTCCGGGAGGAAATGACGGTGGGGATTGGGGGGGTCTCACTCAGGGGCGTCACAATTGGGGGGAAAGTGGGACTGAGTTACTAGGTCCCAAGGTGGAGGGGGCCCTAATTATTTTATACTTAAGCTATTGAAAAATAGCAGATATACAAGCTCACAGCGCTGCGAGCTTGTAGATCTGCTATTTTTGAAAAGCTGTGAAA